>NC_031979.2:37385817-37447910 GCF_001858045.2 Oreochromis niloticus
TTCTTTGTGATTTTTTATGTTTAAGTTGTTTATTGCTGGTTTTTGGTTTGTTTTTTGTCTTTTTGGGAGCTGACACAGTCTCAATGGAGATGGGTTTTTGGGGGGTAGCAGGAGGAGAGAAGCTGCAGAGAGGCGTGTAAGACTGCAACTCTGCTTCCTGGTCCAACTCTGGATAGTCATATTTTGGGGGTTTAATAAATTTGTCCATATTTCTAGAAATGAGAGCTGCTCCATCCAAAGTGGGATGGATGCCGTCTCTCCTAACAAGACCAGGTTTCCTCCAGAAGGTTTGCCAATTATCTATGAAGCCCACATCGTTTCTGGGACACCACTCAGACAGCCAGCAATTTAAGGAGAACATGCGGCTAAACATGTCACTCCTGGGGCCCGTTCTTCGTACCTCGCTAAGGAAGTTAGCGGATTTGAATGTTGACGATTTCGCGTGATCTTGGATCGTTCGGTTCTCCGAAGCTCATCTGGGACTTGCTGTCATAGCAACAGATCCGTAAGCGTAAACCTGCTCGGGAGCAGGTTTACTTTATGTAAACAGGATTAGATCGCGGCCACTCAGGTATGTCCGCTGCACTTATATGAAAGCAAGAGCGATATTTCGCCACTGTTTTACCATAAATAAATATTATCAATGTATCTGCCCCAGCGGCTTTACCCTTGTAGTCCCGTCTCCTCCAGTGAGTCCAAGCTCACTTAGGGACCTAGGTTCAAGCAATCGTGACTGCGCCTTGCCTTAGGTTGTCCCAGGGTTTCGAGGTGGGATCTTACCCGTCATGGGCTGTCCAGCCTTCCATGCTTCGCCTGATACGGGGGCCAAGTGGGCACGGGTGCTATGAGGGGAGGGGAAATCAAAGGAGTGTAAGCTGCTTTCTTCATTTCATCAGTATATTAAGCTATCTCACTTCTGATTATTCCCAACATTTCACCTGTAACAATTTGTGTACGTGTGTTTCTATTCTTAATGTAATTGTTGTTCATGTATTTATTTTCTCAGTCTTTCTTTCTAAACATGTAATTAATATTTTATTACTTTTCTTAAGACATTCAGTCTCTAATTGCTCTGTTTTCATGCTGCAACGTCTTCCCCAGCTATAATCAGACTTCTGTTTGACGCACACACCTCTCTCAGGCCTCCTCTATTCACGCACTCCCCTATGATTATTATTACTTATTTATTATTTTGTACAATCACACAGAATCATTCAAATCAAGTACTCACAACATTCACACACTTAGAAGCACTCAAATACGCTTTCCTAAGAGTATTTTATCAAACATGCTTGCTTAGATCAGAAGAGCAAGTAGACACACTCAGTGCGTCTGTCCTCTTAAAAGAAGACAAATAAACCATATGGGACAATTCTCCCCATCTTAGACAAAATGTGACCTTTAATGTCCGTTTCTAAGTCATTTTTCTTACACACGACTCTTGCTCCAGGGCATAAAACTTTAAACCTAAGTTTTTACTTTTACCAGAACTAGTACTTTACCAGAACCTCATACGTGCAATAAGACTGCTATATGTGCAATTCTTTCTTTGAAAAGTTGTATTTTGTATTTTCTTACTCAGCTGTATATATATTGGTATTCTATTTATTCTATCTACTTTATTTTATTGCTTCCAGTGTTTTCTAATTTCTGCTGCATAACTTTGCACTTTGCTTTAACAAAACAAATTTCCCACCGGTGGGACTAATAAAGTCATCTTTATCTTTGACTAGCCCTAACCTAATCCTGTCTCATCCACTGCTGAAATTCTAGTTCAATGAACACGTGTTGCAGTTTAAAATTAAAAGAGGAAGTAACTCACACCCAAGTATGTGTGTGTGTTAATGTCTGTGTCCCTTTAAATGAAAAAGGTGAACACATGTGGTGAGTTTTCCTCAATTTACACAAAATATGACATTAAATATCCTTTTCTAATTCCTGTTCTTCTTTAAACACCATGAATGACCTCCAGGTCATAACCTTTGGATTATAACTCTGATATAAGTCCACACAGCGCACCAAGCACAGAGAAAATTCAACCTCAGTGCTTCAGAATTCTCCTCAAATTCAGAAACTGTTTCTGTCATTTACGTGCCCAAGAACTTCATCATATGGACCTCGCCGGGTCCAGTAATCTTCAGCACACGTATCTCACTGTTTTGAAACCAAAAGAGGAAGGAACAGCGCCCAATTTTAAACTGTGCATGTTGTCACTGAACAACACACACACACACAGACACAGACCAGGGCAATTCTTCTGGATCGTTTACCAACACTCAAACCAACACAGTCCGCATTGATTATTTTCTGGACCTCAGCAGAGCCACCAAAATTCATATAAATATATCAGCCATTAACCGATTTATTTCTTTTCTCAGACCACGCCGGATCTGTTAATATCAACAACACTGCACACTCAGAATTGTGCAGCTGATTTCCCGTCAGACCGCGCCGGATCTGTTATTCAGCACAATAAACACTGATTTTCCTTCAAAATCAGTTTACCAAAGCCACAAAACCATTTCTGACTCGGTTTTCTGAACTTCTGTGTCACTTAAACATCCTGACAGCACCAGGTGTTTCTGTCGGACTTCCTCGTCCGAACTTAATCCTTTTACTTACAAATAAGCGTCTCCCAAAATGATCCTCTTGATCATTAGCTATTCACCGAGCCCAAAACTCTCGGCAACACCACCTGACATATGCCCACGCCGGAGCTCCTCTTTGAAGTCTCAAAGAGGTACAGGATTCTCCAATCCCGTGAGTTTGACACTTATTAAACCATAAGCTGACCAATAACTCTTATATTCTTCTATTCTTAAACATGCATTGGTCTCTTTTCTCTTTTACCATGAAATACCATATAACCTTTTACTCAGTACTGTCTGTTTCTCAAAGTTTCATTATCCTTGCTTCAAAGCTTCTCATTACTTCCAGTTACTCATTCATTACTTCGACGTTTTACTTTATTCTCGAGAATTCAGTTTTACCCCTACTGCGCAATTTAGTAGTTAAGACCATCTACTCAGCGAACAGATAATTTAGAATTCAGCCAATTTGCACAAATTGCTTATTGAACAGGTTTGTGCTTACCTTTTAATCTTTTTAGACCGGTCCTCTGTTCGCCTCATATCAGATCCAACCTTCGGCCACATTAGTTCTCTCTGATTTAATCTAGAAACTTCACGGTCTGCCGTACACAGAATCTCTTTTCCCTTTTCTTTAACAAGAGATACTCAAAATTCTGCAAATTCTCTCCACTCAGGAGGAGGCTCACAGCTTTATTCTTACTCTGTTTCTGGTTGGATTAAAATAACTCTTATATTAGAATCACCCTGTCCAGTGATACTGTATTTCAAAATCACCAAAGGCACGCTCACAAAACAGGAAAATGCTTCAGCAGCCTTAATGGGATCCCCGTGGGCCTCTCACTGTCTATTTCCAAGCACCTATAATGAAACAACGGCACAATGAGCATGCCCTTTATCCACCCCTCATTTAATCAATGTATCTATTCTTTGTTAAATTAAAAGGGGAAGTGACCGCACCCAAATTTTAACTGCGCACTTTTCCCAGCAAAAAAGAACGGAAAAAGAGACTTTTACAGCCCTCTCACACACAGCCTGCAGCCGGCTGGCACTTAAATCATTTCAGACAGTTTCTTACGTCACGGTTTCCAGCTGTATGAGTGGGTCCCTACAACCCGGATATACACACCGCTGCTCGTCTTTAAGAGACGTCAACAGGTCTGCAAATTCTCCAGGAATATCAACAAAAACACAGCTTTTCTTGGCCCACGGTGGTCCACAAATTTTCACTGACCACGGCGGGTCCGCAAATTTTTCACTGACCACAGCGGGTCCACAAATGCATAGGTAATACTTTTTAATCGTCTCTCATAGCTCACAGTATTTATTCTCAGAGTTACTTCAACACAACAGACCTTAGTTTCACTTTACTGCTCGGCTGGCTTTACTGCAAACCTCAAGCTTACGGCTGGCCTGAGTTTCTCTTAAATCATATATCAACTTCCTCGGACTCTTGCGTCTGGTATTTTACTCTTTTCTCACAATTAAGTGTCTCCCTAACAATGATCCTCTGCGATCACCGGGGCTATATCTGAGGCCACAAAATCTCAGCGGGGCCCTCCCCTAGTTTAATACCAGGAAACGTCTTTCCCGGGGGTGGAGTCCTTCGGCTCCGTAACTTTTAGACACTTATAATCTCTTTATTCCTTAATCACAGCTCAATCTCTCTTCTCTCTATTTCCTTAAAACAACATCTCTAGTTACTTTTAGCTCAGTACTGCTTTTTCCGAGCGACCGTGAATGCAACACTACTCTTAAGTTTCAATTTCGCTGCAAACAAAACTCAAAACAGAGATCAACAGATGACCACTCGACTACCTGTTTTAGAATTTATAATTCACTACAGCACAATTTCTGTTTAAGAGGTTTGTGCCTTACCTTTTTATTATGTGGGCCCAGTAGTCGAGCTGTCACCGTGACCTCTGCCGTTCGATTACCTAATCCGGGCTCGACCTCCGCCGACAACAAACACCTGTACTTCTTTCTGCTGATCGTCAGTTGCCCGCATCCTCCACCAAATGAAGCGAGATCGATCAACTGTAGACCAGACAACAAACGACGGAGGCCCAGAAAAGTGCAATCAAACGATGAGTTTATTGACAACGGAGAACAACCGTCAGCATATGGCTATTTGCTCTTACAAAAATACACTGAGTTCTGGTTTTATAGCATAGAGGATCACACCCCACATACATGTCAATACAGGTCAAAAACACATTATGTCCAGTCATTGTTTACAGACAAGGTACATCTTGTACATCTCTAATAACTATGAACAGACATATAACTTCTCTTTTTGATAACACCTTCCTTTTAAGGTAATAACTTCAAGCTTCAGGGCCTCTAAGGGCTAATA
This sequence comes from Oreochromis niloticus, assembly GCF_001858045.2. NCBI lineage: Eukaryota > Metazoa > Chordata > Actinopteri > Cichliformes > Cichlidae > Oreochromis > Oreochromis niloticus. The sequence goes on from NC_031979.2 coordinate 37,390,762, forward strand.
ATGGACCCTCGTCCTCAATCACTAAGTAGACTGAATTGGCGCAGGTCTCAAATAAGAAGCAGAAGACACTTGGGCCTTCGCTCAGGCCTGCTACTAGATTTATGTGTATTGTAAGCATGCATGCAATTAACCTGCTATGTTCTCATCTTCCCTCAACATGTATCACCTGGACACTCTCACCAGTGAAGCTTAAAACCCTCTTGGATAGAACATCAACTCTAAACAAGCACAGTTATGCATTGTGTATAGAATGAACTCAACCTGTGAATAGAATGAATGTGATGACAAACATATTCAATGCAATATGAACCCTGTAAACAATATTACTGATAAAATAATACTGTAGAACATGTTATTAATGCATTTATCATAAGGCAGAGTATATGGCAGCAATAAAAGAATCTCTGAATCCATCAGCTGTCATCTGTGAAGCGTGAGCGGTGTTTGTTTTTACCATAGTTCATGGTGGAGAATGGCTGCTCTGCTGAGTTTTGCCCTAAGCGGCCGTATGAAGGGCAAACTACACTGATTAGCAGCGGCATAGGCACACTTAAAATTTCTTCCGAAATTTTCGCTTTCTAGTTCTTCTTTTTATTATTATTCTCAATCTTCCGCCTAAAATTTCAGCGCGTAACTCGCCCCACAGTTTTGAGACAAGGTTCACATATGTTATATCGTTTTGTGCGGCTGGATCTGGAATGGTGTGCAATGACTTTTGGTGTTTATGACTTTTATAGTTTTTTAAATATTAATATTTTAGTGCAAATTTTCCCGCGCTTATCTGCCGCACAGGTTTGAGACAAGGGTTACATATGTTATATCATTTTGTGCGGCTGGATCTGGACTAGTATGATATGACTTTTGGTGTTTATGACTTTTATAGTTTTTGAAATATTTTGATTTTAGTGCAAATTTAGGCCCATTTCTAGGCCCATGGGAAAGATTCATCTTTTGGCCCATAGAAACAGACTTCATTTGTGGTGTGTTGGCTCTCTCTAGTGGTATACCGGAGTAGTACGGCCTAAAGGGTGTATGCTTGGTGGAAAACTCCATATCCCACAATTCATAGCACGCCTCTACAGAGTCAAACAATGGCGGCCACCACTTCGTTTTATATATTGCTTTTATTAGTGTTCTAGGTCACAAAATAACTTTTAAGATATTTTCAGGCGAGAATGTAGGTGTGTAAACTTCAAATATCTGCTCGTTTTATCAAGACATCCCATATTAGCAACAGTTCTCTTACGATGTTGCTGCTAGCCGGCTAGCTAGCTAGCGCGGCTAGTGCTGCTAAAAGCACCCGGGCTTGGCTTACAGTGAGGCGGCTGACACTCCCTTCACCCCCTGATCGCTCGCAAAGAGTCTGTGTCTCAGCTGGACTTATTTTTCGTTCATATGGGCTGATGATGCTGGTCGACGTGGAAAAAATAACTGAGTTGTTTGGTGGTGGCTAACGCGGAGCTACAACAGAGGGCAGCTATCCACCGGTGTGTGACAGAAAGGACATGCGGGAAAAGACACATACGAGGCTGCCAATCGACCGGTGGTGGCTTACGCGGAGCTCAAACAGAGGAGAAGCAGACCCAAGGCGGCTGCCGGTCGGAGCGTCAGGTTAACTGAATTTCAGGTAAGAAGTTATGAACTGCACTCTATTTGGGTCAGCTATAAACTGAGTTTAGGTGTAGTTTATTTTCGTTGTGCTGACTTTTACAATCAGTTACAATAACTCCTACTGCGTGCTAGCTAGCACGACGGAGTTTCTATACAGCTGTGTGCGCGCCAAGTTACTGATGTTGAACTTTATTTTATTCATAAGGGTTAGTTCATAGAGTTGCCAACCGTTCTGTACAAACGGAATCGTCCCGCATTCAGAGAAAATATTACGCGTTTCGTATTGAGCTGAAAAGGAACACAGTTTTCCCGTACTTCAGGTAGAACGGAAAAAGACACAAAGCTGGATTTATTCTGTCGTTACGAAGCCTCCCCTGTCATTCTCTCGCCTGTTGCAACTTCAACCATGAAACTGATCAATGATCGGCTTTTCTCTCTTGTTGTTTATCGCGCTAAACAACAGCAGCACGTTTAAGCTTGATCAGCTGTTGTTAGAATTCATTTGATTTTAATTTCTAGTATCAGCTGATGTTTGCTGGAGCCACAGCTGTAAAAGCAGCTGGTCGAAACCAGGAGATGTCCTTACTGAATTATCAGAGCTGAACTGGTGATGGAGAAACAGGTTTACCCTTTAGGTGACATGAATGAGTTGAAGGGAAGTTATGAACTGTTTCTGAGAGACAAATAAACACCAAGCTCCTTTTCTGTGCAGCTGACAGCTGGTAACTGTGCAGGGGCGGATCTAGCAAAGCTTTGCCAGGGGCCAGGTAGGGCATTAACAGGGAAAGGGGGACACAAAGATATACTTTCTTTCTTATTCTCATATAAAATATTTAGCTTTTATTAAATAGTTATCTGAATCTTACAACCAAAGTTTGTATAATACTACACAAGATTGGCTGTAGACCATTGTTCATCATTCAGAACACTGTGTAAAAATAACAAATAACAAAAAGTGAATGCAAAAGTGCATAAATATTTATTTTACGTGTTTGATGTGTGTGGCGGGGCATGGTCTGCAGTGCCGCTACAGCCGGCTGTGTGGGTAAACCAACCATGTGTGAAAAGTGGTCCATAACGTAATGCTTCAAAGCGTGTTCATGCAAAACATTGTCGGGTCTGCCGTGATACAATGGGACTTCTGCTCATGAACCTGTGTGCACAGCGTCTGCAAATCGGCGCTGTACAAAGTCACCTCATCTTTACCCAAAACTGTAAGCTGTCATCTGTGAGGTGTGAGCGGTGTTTGTTTTTACCATAGCTCATGGTGGAGAATGGCTGCTCTGCTGAGTTTTGCTCTCTGTAGCCGTATGAAGGGCAAACTACACTGATTAGCAGCGGCATAGGCACACTTAAATTTCTTCCGAAATTTTCGCTTTCTAGTTAGTTTTAGTGTTCCCAGTTTGTCTTGCCTTTGTTTGTGTTTTTTTTTTTTGTTTGTTTGTTTTGGTTTTTTCCTGTCAGCCAAATAAACAGCCTGCTTTTGTTGTACCTAAGCTTTCTTTTTTTACCGTGTCTGCTTTTGGGTCTGCTCTGCAAACACACCGGTCAACCCTGCCGTGACCCTTACATGCTACAGTTCTGTCACAGGTGAACATTTACTACCTGTTCATTTATCCAGAGTTATGTTTTCTGTTCACAACAAAGTGAGAATGAAAACAAACTTTTCCCAGGTTTATATCTCACACTCGGTGCTTACTCAGAAACAGCCCTCTCAGATACTTCGATCTTTATACATGTCGATTGCTGCTGTGAATGTCCTGCTGATTGTGGTTATCTGTGTGAACAGAAGCTTACATGAACCTATGTACATCTTTCTGTGCAGCCTGTTTGTGAATGAGCTGTATGGTAGTACAGGGCTGTTTCCGTTCCTCCTGCTTCAGATCCTCTCTGATGTTCACACTGTTTCTGCTCCTCTGTGCTTCACTTAGCGAAGTTTAGAGAAGGTGAATGGAAAACCGCTTTCAATACACATTTAGGCCACTTTGAATACTGCTATGAAATGCTATGACCTATACAGTTAGGTCAATATGTATTTGGACACTGACACAAGTTTTGTTTATTTACCTGTTTACTGAAACATATTCCAATTATAGTTATATAATGGACATGGACATAATGTGTAGAGCTTCATTTGAGGGTATCCACATTCAAACTGGATGAAGGGTTCAAGAGTTTCAGCTCCTTAACTTGCGCCATCCTCTTTTTAAAAGGACAACTGTCCAAATGTAATTGGACAGTTGACCTAAAAGTTATTTCATGGGCAGTTGTGGATAGTTCCTTCCTTATGTTCTTGTCAATTAAGCAGATAAAAGGCCTGGAGTTGATTTGAGGTGTGGTGCTTGTATTTTAAAGATTTTGCTGTTAACAGACAGCCTGCGGTCAAAAGGAGCTCTCAGTGAAGGTGAAACCATCCATCCTTGAGCTGTGACATCAGAAAAAACAGACAAAAGCCAACCAAGTGAGCAACACATTCCAGGAGGTTGGCGTATTGATATCTAAGTCTACCAGATGATTAGATACATAAACAAACCGATCAACCAAGATCAACCTCTTCCTGAATGATGGCAAAAAAAAGCATGGAGAAGGCGTCGAACAGATCATGAGCCAAAGTACACACTGGTACAGACAGCCTCAATGACTCAGACCTATAAATCTCATGTCTGTAGTGATGAAGTGTTTCGAGCAGATAGTGTATTAGCACATCAGAGACTGTCTACTGCCCTCTCTTGACCCCTACCAGATTGCTTACAGAGCAAATTAAACCATGTAGGATCACTGCTGCCCTTCACTGAGCACTGAGCCATCTGGAGAACAGGAAGACCTACGTGAGGACTACAGCTCAGCGTTTAACACCATAATCTCAGACATCTCAGCACCAAACTGGACCACCTTCAGACACCCACCCACCCCTGGATCAAAGGCATCCTTACCAACCGGCATCCATCAGCCTACGTCTACACTAATCTGGATAAATGTGAAAATGGTGTTTTCATCTAAAAACATCCGCATCCACGCTATAGTTTCCATTGTTGCATTCGACCTGTGTCCTTTCTGTCTGCTCTTTATTTACTTTCTGGCTCTTTGAAACATCGCAGCAAAATGTCGAGGAAAAGCACTGAGTTTTTTAAATGGACTGACAACAAGGTGGACTTGTTGCTGCGAGTAACACAAGGGCACAAAGTTGCTGAACAACAGCTCTGAGTAAACACTCCGTCTTCTGGAGCATGTACAAACTGATATTAATCTTTAATAGGGCTGTCAAAATTGAGAGCCAACAAAACAACTGCCGTACAATGCCATCTGCCATCTTAGTTGAAAAGGTCACATGACTGCATCACATGATTAAAATGCATTATCATTTCGAAAACCTTCGTTTTTTTTGCAGTCCACAAGGCGACACGAAAACGGGATTTTCAAATGTATCCACTTTGGAGAGCGTTTTCAAAAAGCTCTGTTTTCCTTGACTGAAAACGCCGTCTCAGTGTGGACGGAGAGAAAATGATGCGTTTTCAAACGAAAACGTATTAGTGTGGACATGGTCTCAGTCAGACTCGGCCCCCACCTCTCCCGCCAACAGGTAAATCTGCCTCCCCACCTCCTCCACCCTCCTCCACCCATGCACACATTTTACAGTGGCAAGTATATTTGTCTTTAAAAAGTTTTCACTTTTTTGTTCACTCCCTCACATCCACCCTGATCAGGAATTTGCTGAGTCCTTCCATCCTATAATGATTATGCTCTCACTGATTCATTCAACAACTGTGGTCAGAAAGATTCTCTCTGTAGCTACCTGTGTCCACTAACTTCTTCTTAAACCCGTGAAACCTTCAAACTTCACAGAGAACAGTTAGTGATGAGACCAGGGTGCTGCAGAGGAGGTTGTTCTGGTGGTTTAGTGTCCAGGATCAGGAAAGTCTGTATTTCATGGTCTCTGCAGACTGTGACATCATTTCCCTGAATAGGTAGGCGGTCTTTTTCAGGTTTTTTCCGCTGATTTGTTGCATCAGTCAGCGATCCGCAGCAAAGCTCCAGCTTTAGTGACGACTGCCTCTGTGATCAGGGGCAGTTTAGTGAGCGTGGCAGCAGTAAGGGAAAGCTTCACAAACACACAATGGTACATTTGTGTACAGAGAATACTTTTAAGTAGATACTTTGACAGATGTGTATCACACATCTGTGTTCATTAACATAAAGAGAGAAACGTGTTTTTCCTGCTCTGATCGTGTGATGATGGTTTATGATAAGAAATGCCTAAAATGTGAAATTGTGTGTTTGCAGGATTACAGTGAAGACACAACGCAGGGGGACAGAATACAGCTCATCATAAACTCCTCAAAGGTTTCATACTTCACACTTGCTGCTTACTTCGACACCAGTACTTTGAAATATTTCTGTTTCACGGTTGTTTTGTCTTTATACTTATTGATTCTTTGTGCCAACGTCCTGCTGATTGTGGTTATCTGTGTGAACAGAAGCTTACATGAACCTATGTACATGTTTCTGTGCAGCCTGTTTGTGAATGAGCTGTATGGTAGTACAGGGCTGTTTCCGTTCCTCCTGCTTCAGATCCTCTCTGATGTTCACACTGTTTCTGCTCCTCTGTGCTTCCTGCAGATCTTCTGTGTTTTTTCTTATGTCTGTGTTGAGTTTTGCATCTTAGCCGTCATGTCCTATGACAGATACCTCGCCATCTGCTGTCCTCTCCAATATCACACACGTATGACGCCTGCGACGGTTGTCTTGCTGATTGCACTTTCCTGGTTATACTCTTTTCTTACCATTCTTACTTTGATCTTACTGATCGCTCCTCTGGAGCTGTGTGGGAACGTCATTAACAAGGTTTACTGTTTGAACTACTCCATTGTGAAACTGGCCTGCTCTGAAACCACAGCAAATAACATTTATGGTCTTTTTATCACAGCTCTCACAGTGTTTGTTCCAGTTATTTTAATTCTTTGCTCATACGTGAGGATCCTGAAAGTCTGTTTTTCTGGATCCAAACAAACCCGACAGAAAGCCGTCAGCACCTGCACGCCTCACCTGTCGTCTCTGCTAAACTTCTCTTTTGGTGTTTGCTTTGAAGTGATCCAGAGCAGGTTCAGTCTGAGCAGTATGCACAGCATGGTGCACATTGTTTTATCGCTGTACTTTCTAACCTGCCAGCCGCTCTTTAACCCGTACTGTACGGACTGAACATGTCCAACATCCGCAAACGTCTGTTTGCTCACAAAAGGAGATAACTGCAGAAGCAAAATCATCATCATGTCTGCTCTGAACACTGTGGTGAATATTGTATATTATTATTATTGTATATTATTCCACGTAAATACATGGCTGCCTCTGACTCTGCTAGTGTAAACTCTTCTGCTGTAGCTCAGGAGGTAGAGCAGGTCACCTACTAATCAGAAGGTTGGTGGTTCAATCCACCTAGCATGTATGCCAAATATCCCTGGGCAAGATATTAACCCGAAGTTGCTCTCCGATGCATTCATCGGAGTGTGAATGTTAGTTAGTAAGCACTTAAAATCATAGAAGACAGTGCTTGTGTAAATGTGGCATGTTGTATAATTAATACCTTGAGTACTCTGGGAGAGTAGAAAAGCAATGCATAAGAATCAGTCCTTAGATGTAGGCCTATGGTCAGCTGCTCATCCCAGTGAGCTAAACTGGTGGTAAGAAGCTTCTTCAGTTCTAACACCAAATGGTGGAGAGTCTTGGGTATTCAAGCCTTAGTGAGGGTCCCTTAGGAGGGTTGTTGATCCGCTATTGATCATGTGACCCATCACATTAGCCAGGTTGTGAAAAAGGTTGTGGGTCATTACCAGCAGAGGTTTGGGCTGAAACCATTGTGAGACCTTGCCTCGCCCTATCATTTGACTTACTGAGATCAGCTGACACAAGATGTGAGTGGGCGTTAAGGCATCTGGGAAGGATCCCACAATAAATCGGTGTTGTAAGCCCCTCTCTGTTCAAAGATGGTCATTCATAGTGAACATAGATAACTTCTGTCAGTTCTGAATGAGGTTGTTTATGTCCACTGTGAAATTAAACAAGTGCAGATGCTTTCTGTTCAAGTCCTTAAAAGTTAAGCTGACCTAACCCCCAACAGGATCCTGCTGTTCTGCAGGTTGTTGACCCTGTAAAGTCTGAACTATGAAATAATTGCCAGAAAATAAAATTTTTTGGAAACTGCAGTTTTTATTGAACCTTCTGACAATTTTTTTTAAAAATGTAGAAGACAATACATTCATAAGTTTGAGTTTGCATCATTTTTGCCACCTTAAACATTTCTGCTTAACCGGATCAGCTGACTGTGGGGTCATTCTGCACATTGATCATTCCAGATCCGTGTGATGGTCTATCAGTCTCAATAACCTGCGTCAGTTTCGTGTCTGTGATGTAGAGCAGTAGGAACTTGGTGGCAGATCTGTTTCTGATCATTCACTGCAGGAAAGTTCACAAAGTGCATTCTGGGAAAACTTTCTGGCTCAACTTTCTCTCTTTGAATTTTGCAACACTTCATTAGAAATGCTTAAATCAGTTGATTTGTGAGGGGGGCAGTTAAGAGGCACGCTGACTTTTAGTGACCCACTTTAGATTTAGGTCACGTTTGGCAGCGACAACAGTCCAGTGTTCTCTGAAGGGAGTGAAATTTCTACCACACAAACGCAGCCTTTAATACAAATGCATAAATAAAGGGTTTTGTGTTTAGTGCGAGCGACGTCAGCTCCTTTTTACAGAGTTTATAGCCTTTTTCTTCATGTCTCAGCGTGCGGTTAATCATGTGACAGCCTGACTCTAAACCCCTGACAGTGGCCCTCAGGCCTGCTGTGTGTTAGGAGGCTAACATGGCACTGGGATCAGTGCAGTCTTGGTTCCAGAGTTAACTTTTAGTTATTTCCACAAAAGACAAATTTAAGACTTTGAACAAAGTGAGAGAACTTTTCTGTTAAAGTCAACCTGCAGAGGCTGCTGTAAGAGTTACATCATCTCTGTAACTGGTAGATTAAAGGTCATCTGTGCATGTAAACATTTCTGTCCCTGAGGTGTCTCCTCATTAGCCACAGTTTCCTCCAACTCCCTCTGATGCAACTATCTGTGAGTGCTTTTGACCAGAGAGACCAATCAGCCGGAGCAGACCTCAGCTCTGGTCTCAGAGGGCCGAGGACGGTAATGACCCCCCTCAGAGGATCCATCCATGAAAACACATCCTGCAAACTTCATACAGACTTTCTGAAACACTGCTCCAGCTTTTTCCTGATGTTGTAGAATGTGTGTGTTGTCCATATGTATGTGGACACCAACTCTGAACATCCACCAGCTCACTGCTGATCCATTTAATGTTGCACTTTAGCCACATGCTAAGAAACAGATAAATATAAACACATTACAGAAAACTTTAAAGCGTCACACATGCAGTTTTATTATGTATATTCCACATTGGTGTAAATAGGTATAAAAGTTCATAAAAGGGGCGCCAATGACCTGGTACATCCAAACATTGTCCACTCCTGCAGTTCCTGGCATGACAGCAGTGTTCTGCTTTTAATAATGGCCTCCTTCACATCACTGTCACCTCTTTGGGCTGCATACTGAAAATTCACAGTCAGCAACCCCGACTTCAATGCCTGGAATCAGCAATAGGCCACAGCTAGTCATGAAACAGCTTGTCATTGTTTCAACTTTGTTGTGACCAGTAGGTTACAAGATATTCTAATTGTATCCAGCATCCTCCCCCTCTACCTGATCTAACTTACCACCAGCTGGTGATCAGTTGAAATCTCTGTTCCTTTCACCCGGGTGTCCAGAACACGTGACTGCAGATCTGATCATTTGATGATCACAAAATTGATCATCGACCTGTTACCTAGGGTGTCCTGGTGCCATGTGCGCTTATGCACATCCCTATGTTTGAACATGGTACAGACATACAGACATCCAGCAACAATCCCCCAGCAACACAATCAAATAGCTTTTTATTGTCACTGTACATGTACAGTGAAATTGTGTGTGTTCAGCACCAACTGTGCAGGAATAAAAATATAAATAGTAGACAGCAGGAATGAATAACAGACAAGGGGAGTTTATATACAACAAGAATAATATATAGAAAACAGGACTTGTGGGATCTGATTGACCTGAGGCACCGACCAGAGGGCAGCAGGTGGTGGGCGTGGTCATCTGTGATGGCCCTGGTTTACCTGAGACAGGAGGATCAGGTGATGACTTTCACCTTTGTTTTTGTTTATTGGTGCTGTAACTCATAGAGAAATAATTAACATTGTGAAGACATTTAAAAATAAAAAGTCCACCGACTGTTTTGGTATTGACATGAAATTAGTTAAGAGTATTATAGAATATATAGTGCAACCTTTCGCATACATTTGTAATCTGTCCTTTCGAACTGTTTCCCTCACAAATGAAAATAGCAAAAGTTATTCCAATCCATAAAAACGGAGAGAGATGTCAGTTTACCAATTACAGACCTATATCACTACTCCCACAGTTCTCAAAAATTTTAGAAAAGTTATTTGTTAATAGACTTGATAAATATATGGAGAAGCATAATCTCCTAAGTGATGACCAATATGGCTTTAGAGTGAAAAGGTCCACTTCGATGGCAGTGATGGAACTTGTAGAAGGGATATCTAATGCAATAGATAATAAGGAATATACTGTTGGTGTTTTTATATAAGGCGTTTGATACAATTGATCATTCTATATTAATGAATAAACTAGAGAGATATGGTATAAGATGGATAGCATATAAGTGGATGAAAAGTTACCTGGATGACAGATATCAATATGTTGAAATCAATAATGTAAAATCTAATAAGTTGAAGGTAACTTGTGGTGTTCCTCAGGGCTCTGTGCTGGGCCCTAAATTATTCATATTATATATAAATGACATATGTAGTGTTTCCAAACTGTTAAAATGTGTATTGTTTGCTGATGATACCACTCTGTATTGCTCAGGTAAAGACCTAGAACAGCTTCTGACTACAGCGGAAAAGGAGTTAAATATATTAAAAAACTGGTTTGATGTAAATAAGTTATCATTAAATATAAAGAAAACAAAATTGATTATTTTTGGCACTAGACAAATGAAAAATGTATCTAAAATCAGGGTTAATGGAATTGAAATTGAGTGTACGAAAATAAATTTCTTGGAGTGATAATTGATGATAAGCTGAGCTGGAAGTCTCATATAAACCATGTGAAAACAAAAATGTCAAAAACCATTGCTATTCTCTACAAAACACAGCATGTCCTGAACAAGGAATCATTATACACACTTTATTGTTCTCTGTTGCTTCCATATATGACTTATTGTCTGGAGATATGGGCTAATGCATATAAAACAAATACTCTTCCTATTTTCAAGTTACAGAAAAGAGCTATAAGAATTATAAATCAATCAAACTATATAGAACCAACTAACATTTTGTTTATTAATCTGAATACCCTAAAATTTTATGATTTAGTCGAATATAAAATGGCACAGATAATGTATAAAGCACAAAATAACTTGCTTTGCCGCAGAACTCAGAAGCTGTTTAAAGTCAGAGAGAGTCAATATGACTTAAGGGGAACAGATGTCTTTAAAAAAAACAAGATAAGGACAAACATAAAGCAGACATGTGTTTCTGTTAGAGGAGTTAACCTGTGGAATAGTTATGACAGTGATTTAAAAAGGTGTCGTTCATTTTCCTTGTTTAAAAACATGTTTAAAAATAGAGTATTAGAAAAATATATTAATCAAGAATGAAAAGAGCAAAAATAATAATTCTGAAACTCTTGATTGTTTTGCTTTGATGTAGTTATCTAAGGTGGAAAGTTTTTTTGTTTGTTTATTTGTTTGTTTGTTTTTGCTTTGCTTTGTTTTATTCTTTGCTTCGAGCCCTGTGTACAGGAGCTTCATGCAAAAGATTTTTTGTTAAAAGGGTTGGCGTAATAAGCAAATGCTTCAGCCAATACCTTTTGATTAGCCTTGTCTCATGATTTTTTGCTTTGTGGTAATCTTTATTCTGTATTCTATATTCACTGAGATATTTGAATGCTAATCAATAAAATCAAATCAAATCAAAAAAAAAACAAAAGGTGTCAGAGGGCAGCCACTGATGTTTTTGGCAGTGTTAATGACACTCTGTGCAGCCTTCCTGCTCTCAGTTGTGGCCCCTGAGGAGAGCACGCTCTCCACTGAGGAGCAGCAGCAGCTCCCGGTCCAGGTTATTCTTCCTCAGGACATGGAGGAAGTGCAGCCGCTGCTGGGCTTCTTTACCAGGGAGATGGTGTTATCCAGTCCAGTTGAGATCAGCAGAGATGTGGGTGCCCAGAAACCTGAAGGTGGAGACAGATTCCACCTGTTCTCCATTTATAATGAGAGTGGACCTGTCTGTGTCTCCTGAAGTCCATGATGAGTTCTTTGGTTTTAGGATGTTCAGCTTCAGGTTATTCTCTGAGCACCAGCAGGACAAGTTCTCTACCTCCCTCCTGTATCCTGTCTCATCTCCATCAGAGATGAGCCCAACCACAGTGGTGTCATTGGCATACATGATGATGACATTGGTTGCGTGGTTTGGTGTACAGTCAAAGGTGTACAGGGTGTGCAGTAGGGGGCTGAGATGCAGCCCTGTGAACCTTCGGTTGGTGAGGAAGTCTTTGATCCAGGAGCAGGTGGCAGAAGGGGTCTGAAGGTGGTCCAGTTTAGTCCTGAGGATGTTGGGGATTATGGTGTTGAACGCTGAGCTGTAGTCCACAAAGAGCATCATCACCTAGTGCTTCCTGTTCTCCAGATGGCTTAGCACTCTGTGAAAGGTAATGGCATCCTCATGGATCCTTTTGCTTTGTAACCAACCTGGTAGGGGTCGAGAGAGGGAAGTAGACAGTCTCTGATGTGCTGAAACTATCCACTTAAAACACGTCATGACTACACACGTGAGGGCTATAGGTCTGTAGCCATTGAGGGTGTCTATTCCAGTCTTTTGGGGGATGGGAATGATGGTGGAGGCCTTAACCCTTTATGGTCGGCCGGAGCGGGCACATTCCGTTTTGTGTAACTACAGTGGTCCCTCGCTATAACACGATTCACCCTTCGCGGCCTCGCTGTTTCACTGACGTTTTTTGTGCAATTTTGCATGTTTTTTTCTTTCTTTCTTTTTTTTTTTACAGCGCTTTGTGTTCTGTGTCCTGATTGGCTGTAGACCATTGTCAATCAATCTCCTCCGTGCCGTGTCTCCTGTACAGTACAGAACGCATTCAGCTTGTCAAATTTACATAAATCTCCAATCGCTAGCAGTGTGACTCTGAAGTGTTGTACTGTATATTTATCTTCTCTAACAAACACAACAATGTCGATGAAACATTTTGCTCAAAGGCTCCTGCCGTAGCACCCAAAAGGCAGAGGAAGATGCTAACCATCGCACAAAAAGCTGGACTTCTGGACATGCTACAGGAAGGTAGAAGATACCGTATTTTTCGGATTATGAGGCGCATTAAGCGAAACAAAACGGTCAGATAAGTCAAACTTTACTCATTCTTCTTGCTTCCTCCACTTCTGTAATATTGATTCATTATTGATTCATTAATGCTGAATTCTCGGGCAGCTGCTCTATTCCCATGTTCTGGACCTGAAAACAGGGTTTGATCTTTGGTTTCATTCTATAATACTGGACTTATTTTTCTACAAAGGTTTGAACTTTGAGAGTTTAAACAAGAGAGAAAAGTGTGAAAATGTTCATGCCTGTCTGAGAAAAGTGTATAAAGTGTCACGGTCCTGGGTCGGTGACCCAGTGTTTTGAGTTTCTTGTGTCTCTGAGTTTTGTATTATGATTTTAGTTCCCTTTGTTCCCCCAGTTTATTCTTTAGTCTAGTGTCTTAGTTTGGCTTTCTTGTATTCTCTTTAGTTCTCTGAGTATTTAATAGCTGCCCTCTGTCTCTTTGTTGTTGTTCTGTGTTTCTTAGTTGCTCTCTCCCCTAGTCTAGTTTGCGTCTGTGCTACTTCCTGTTTTACTTTGAAGGTCCATGTCTCTTGTGAGTGTATTCTACTTTGCTCCCTCGTCTCGTCAGTTCTGATTTCTCCCAGCTGTGCTCTCCTTCTGTGTCTCATTCCCCTCGTTACTTCCCAGTGTATTTAAACCCTGTGTTTCTCTGAGTCAGTGTCGCGTCGTCCCTCAAGCTGTGTGTTTCCTCGTGTGCCTCTCCGTCAAGTGTAAGTTTATATTTCCCAGTTTAGTTTAGTTTGTATGCCTTTTCCCCTGCCAGCCAATAAAGCTGTGACTTTGAGTTTACACCTTGAGTCTGAGCGCCTGCATTTTGGGTCCTACTCCTGCCTGCCACACTGCACTCCTTGACATAAAGTGTGTAGTGACGGGTTTTACAGCCTTAAAACATCTATAATAACTGTCAAAAATAAAGTTGGCTACTTTGCGGATTTCACATATTGCGGGTTATTCTTAAAACGTAACTCCCGGGATAAACGAGGGACCACTGTATTTTTAAAGTCCAGTAGAATTCCAACCACATAAGCTAACGCTATCATTATTATTATTATTTTGCATATGAAACCGGAGGAATTGTAATTACAGCTTACGTATTCAGCTTGTTCTAGGTCACGGTTTCCTTCCACATATGGCTTTGCAAAAATTGCATAAAAAGCATTTGCATCAACAAAAACATTATATTCCAGAAACATGCTTTGCCTATCTGATCAGCTGTTCATAACACTTCCGTTAGCATGATCTATCTGATGTCCGCCATTACCTGGCCAAAACCGGAAGTGATGTCATTTTCACGGAAAGTGTAGTTTTTTTCTATAGATATGCTGTTTTTTAAAATTCATGTTTGAGTTTATGCCTTTCTGTATAGTTTCTGGGAGGCTTAAAACTTAAATTACACTGTTGGAAAAACACTGTTGGGTTTTTTGGGGTTTTTTTGCAAAATTGCATTATAATATTTATTTTTGTTTTTCCTGCAGTATATAAAAATTCGTGTATCTAAAAGTAAAATGATGAAGACACTCAAAATAAAATTCCTGTGGTTGGAAACTATTTTGTGCAACTTTGTTGCATTTACAGTTTAGAGGGATAAACCTCTGAAATATGTGTAAAACCAAAAACCCAAAAATGATTTTCATTTTTTTTGTACTTTATAGCACTTTTTTGCAATTTATGTAGTAATATGTATGCATTAAGTGTACAATAATTAAAATTTGGGATATTGATGTATGATTGCTGATTCTGTCTTATTTTAAGTGTAATGAGATGATTTTGACTAGAAATAAGACAAATACTCTTGGTAAGATTTTGAGTTTTTGCAGTGTAGCAACTTGAAATGCTCTCAAAAATGGCACTACAGTATGTAAAAATATAAAGATAAGCTCTGGTGGACTTGGATCTATGGTAGGTCTTAAAGGGTTAAGAGAGGTGGGCATGGTGGCGTGACTCAGGGAGAGTCAGGGAGAGGTTGAACAGATGGTGCAGGAAAGTAACCCTCTTGTCCAAACAGAAAAAACCCAATGTGCAGGCAACGAACTTGGGGATACAAGAATACCCACCATTTCCAAGTGGTATAGAGTCCAGCCCGCTTCCAGGAAACTGGTTCCTGGAGCACCAGAAACCAAGGTGAGACAATCCCGACTATATGTAACCTGTCGTTCTCAGCCTAAAGCACCAGCTCAGGCTCCTTTTACACCAGAGAGGCGACATTCCAGGTTCCTAAAGCCAGATTCATCAATCAAAGATCAGACCGCAGAGCTCCCACCGTGACTACTAAGCAATCCAGAAAGCACTCAACTTCCTCAGCCCCTTCTGCAAGTGTTAGTACTTACAGGAGGCTAGGCTGATTTATTGTTTTTAGGCCCTGTGAGATCACAGTGCAGCCCTTCACCAGGACCAAAGTGCTCTGGAGACCCTACAAGGGGCAGTTGATCTGTATTGAAATTCTCATGAAATAATAACCTAGCACGCTTTATTTTATATCATTTATATTATTATGTCACACAGTAATTATTCCAGTCCTAACTGTAGAGATGCTCTTGGTCTCAATCACCATTTTACTCAGAGAAGGGCCATTGGTTTCCTCTTGGCATGAACTGGACCAATCACTCATACTCTTCTTAGCTAATGGGGTTTTTTTGTTTGGTTTTGTTTGTTTTTTTGTGTGTGGATTGAGTCAGTTTGTGGAAGATCATAAAAAGCTGCACCAACCACTGGGGTGCAGCTTTTTATGGGTGGAAACACCTGCAGGAGTATTCACAGGTGAGCAGGTGAACAGGTGAGGTGGTGTCTTTAATGCAGGTTTTTACTATAAAAAGTTGAGAGAAAAACAAAACAACTTTTGTTTCCAAATGTTGCTGAAGATTTGGGGGTAATTATTTGAATCACACAGTGTCATCTTTTTATACTGATTTTGTGACTTAAAGAAAAACTATGCTAAATGTAACTTCCCCTCCTCTGTCTTATTTCATTCTTGGAGGTTACATGGATGTTGGAAGTTTCAAACTCTCCTATTTCTCATTAACTACAGTATTATACATCATGATCATTGCTGCCAACACGTTTCTGATTGTGGTTATCTGTGTGAACAGAGGCTTACATGAACCTATGTACATGTTTCTGTGCAGCCTGTTTGTGAATGAGCTGTATGGTAGTACAGGGCTGTTTCCGTTCCTCCTGATTCAGATCCTCTCTGATGTTCACACTGTTCCTGCTCCTCTGTGCTTCCTGCAGGTTTATTGTTTGTACACATACGCTGTCATTGAATTTTGTATTTTAGCCGTCATGTCTTATGACAGATACCTCGCTGTCTGCTGTCCTTTACAATACAACGCCATAATGACATATAACAAAGTATTTCTCTTTATTATTTCGGTATGTTTGTTCTCATTTATTAACATGTTGATTGGCTTATCTTTGACCCTCCGCCTGACACTGTGTGGAAACACCATCAACAGTTTGTATTGCAGTAACTATCTGATTGTTAAGTTGGCATGTTCAGGTACAAAAGTGAATAACATTTATGGACTTTTTAACACCGCTGTCAGCATCTTAGTCCCTCTGCTTCCAGTCCTTTACTCCTACATTAAAATACTCATAATCTGCTTTTCCAGATCCAAACAGGCGAGACGTAAAGCTATCAATACCTGTGCACCGCACCTGGCCTCACTCTTAAGCTTTTATTTTGGGTGTTTGTTTGAAATACTTCAGAGCAGGTTCGATATGAGCAGTGTACCCAGCACACTGCGAATCTTCCTGTTTCTGTATTTCCTCATCATTCAACCACTTTTCAATCCGATTATGTATGGGACACAAATGTCCAAAATAAGAAAAGCCTGTAAGCATGTTTTCTGTATTAAAGGGTTTACTGGTTATAGATAGCAGATGTATAGAAAAAATAGTTTTTTGGTGATATATGTAATATATGTAAAAAAAAATCCTTCTCACCCCTGCGGGAGGTCTATCCTTTAAACTCGGGTCCTTTACCAGAGGCCAGGGAGTGTGACAGTCCTGCGCGGTATCATAGCTGTACACTTCATTGGGTTCCTAAAGTTGGACTTTGGATTTTGATTTTTGATTATCTTAGCTGTTCCTAGGACTGTGCCAATCTGGACAGTGATCTGGGATGTTGTTGCTGGGATCTGCTGGATCCACTTGCCTAGCTTGGGAGTCACTGCACCAACTGCTCCGATCACCACTTGGACCACTGTTACCTTCACCCTACACATCTTCACAGCTCTTCTCTGAGCCCATGGTACTTCTCCATTCATGTAGATAGATAGGTTTTATGTATATCTTATCTTATCTTATCTATCTATCTATCTATCTATCTATCTATCTATCTATTATAACTAAACTTACTGACTACTCTGTGACTAAATTAAACAAAGCCAATGACTTTCTGGGTTGTTTTTTTACTAAAACACTAAAAACTTAACAGTGTTTTGTTCTGAAGGTGAAATCACTGTTCAAACAGTGACTATCGAATGCGAGTCCTTATGAACACAGAAACAGAACATATTCTTCTGCTTTGTACAAATACTTCTTACTTTATAATATAATATAAATATCGTAATAATACAATAAAATATAAAGTAACAAGTAATAGTCATCTGCCATGACCGGTTGGGGTGAGCGGATGACAACAAGAAGAGAGCCAGAGATGAATAATAATTTGTGATTAACACTCAGTGCATCATGGGAATTCCCCAGCAGTCATACGTGTCTGGGTGTGGAAGGAGCGGACTTGAATGCAGGTCTCCTTTTGAAATGAGATTGTGAACTGTTGTAACTTCCTTTCAATGTAAATAAATTCACTATCTTCACACAGTGGCACAGTGAGTTCTCCCAGCTCCCAACAGTGTGTGACTCCCAAATGTTAATTCCCAGCCCACGGTACAGTTCCCGTGTCCTCCTCTCCAAGATTCTTTATTTGTCACATGCATAGTTATACGAGTACAACACGCAGTGAAATGTGTCCTGTAACGCTCCTCAACTGTGCAAAAGAGAATATCATATACAGTAAGTGAATTAGATACAAAAGAGGACATTATGTGCAGTACGTAAGTGAATTAGATACATTAAGTAAATAAAATAAAACAATCTGGAAAAATCTGTAGCAGTGTTCTGCTGTATGGATCACTCTCCAAAGAGCTTTTTGGTCCTTAACACAGCTGTTCCCAAAGCAGGATGAGATGTTCTTTGTGAGGATGCTCTCCACAGCGCCTGCATAGAAAGACCTGAGGATCACTGGAGAGACCCTGAACTTCTTCAGTTGTCAGAGGTGGTACAGACGCTGCCTAGCCTTTTTGGTCTGGACCTGAATGTGGGCAGACCATGTCAGGTCTGAGGAGATGTGGACACCAAGATACTTGAAGGACTGCACCCTCTCCACTGGAACTCTGTTGATGATAATGGACTTGTAGCCTCTGTGCTGACTCCTTCTGAAGTCCACCACCAGCTCCTTGGTCTTGCCGACGTTCAGCTGGAGGTGGTTATCCGTGCACCACAATGCTAGATTCTTCACTCCATCCATGTAGGCCGCCTCATCGTTGTTGGAGATGGCGCCCAACACCACTATGTCATCAGCAAGCTTCACAATGGTGTTGGAGCCGTGGGTGGCCACACAGTCTGAAGTGTAGAGGGAGTAGAGTACCCCTGTGGTACTCCTGTGTTGATGGTGATGCTGTCGGAGAGACACACCTACCCACCCTCACCACCTGAGTTCTGCCAGTGAGGAAGTCCAACACCCATGCTCACAGATGGCTGTTGAGTCCCAGATCCCTCAGCTTTGTGAACAGTCTGCCGGGCACTATTGTGTTAAATGCTGAGCTGTAATCAGAAAACAGCATTCTCACATAGTTACCCTGTTTCTTGTCCACGTGGCTGAGAGTGGTGTGCAGGACGTGGGCGATGGCATCCTTTGTGGATCTGTTGGGTCGGTAGGCAAACTGAAGCAGATCTGTGGTGTTTGGGATGGAAGAGGGGATGTTCTTCAATAGCCTCTCGAACACCTTCATAACCACCGAACTCAGTGCAACTGGGCAGTAGTCATTCAGGCATGAGGGCTTGTTGTTCTTGGGCAGAGGGACAATGGTGCATCTCTTGAAGCATGTGGGGACCACAGACTTAGCCAGGGACTCGTTGAAGATGGAAGCAAACACACCGGCTAGCTGGTCAGCACAGCAACGCAGCAGACAGCCAGTGATGCTGTCTGGCCCCACGGCTTTTGTTAAGGGTTCAAAATTAAGGACGAGAGTAAAAACAACCATGGTCCAGAAGAGCTTGGTCAAACAATTGATTTTAATGAACACACGCAGCGTGGGGAGATGTATACTGTACGCAGTGTAGAATTGCAGGGACTATTTTGCATAACCATCATCTTTATCATTGCATTAATTATCATTTCATCCAAGCATTTATTGAAGTTGCTGGCATTATGTTATAATTTGTATTACAGGGGTTACCATAATCACATATTAACATGTTTATTACAGGTGCAGTTATAACCACTTAAATCGTTGAGTTAAATCTATAATCTTAAAAGCTTATATGCTGAGTATGTTGTTACAGTAAAATAGTAGCTGAGCAAAGGCCTGAATGTATTCAGCTTCTTGTTGCATTTGAGTTTGCCTAGCAACAGGTGACGGAAAGAGGACAAGTCCATGGGGACCTCAAAGGCCTGAGATCATATTTGGAAGAGGATGCCAGAAAGGGGAACTTCTGTGTCTGCATTCATCTCTTAGAATTGATCATTGTCTGTAGAAGAGGCAAATAATGTTCTTAAGATGCAAGTTATGAGCTTGTAAACGCAAGAGGGGGCGTTATAATACCCTGATGTTATAAAAGCAATCTGAAGTGTATTTTTGGACGGGGTTTACAACTGATGTTTTGCAGTTTACATCTCCCCACGCTGCGTGTATTCATTAAAATCAATTGTTTGACCGACCTCTTCTGGACCATCATTGTTTTACTCTCGTCCTCAATTTCGGACCCGTAACAGCAGACAGCATCAGCTCTCCGCCCAGCAACTACACAAGAATGGTTTTATAATCAAAAGATATAAATGAATAAAAGATAATAAAGAATAACCTGGTTATTCAAATAGCATCATCCAAACAGCTCCTCAAAATAACTTGCACTTAGACTCTGCTTTCGGTTTCACTTTTGCAAAGCATGCAGTTTCCTGTCTTATTTTGGCACAGAGTGTACTCAGCGTTAGGCCTGTCTTTTACAATGCAATCATGCATCATGCAATTATAAACATTTAAGATTATAGATTCAACTCAACAGTTTAAAGTGGTTCTCACTGGACCTGTAATAAATGCTAATATGATACCAGTATGTTTGAACATCTGAATGCAATATCAATATTAATTATTAATGCCATGGTAATATGAACAATAGCAGTAAAATAATTTCCCTGATCCCCACACTTTCCTTGTGTTCATTTCCCTTAGTGCCGCTCGGACGTCGTGCTTTGCGATGCTGATCACCAGTCCCTCTCTGATGACATCACTTTCCTCAGTTGTCACACAGTAGTAAGCATTGGGCAATGGGCGTAGAACTGGTTGAGCTCGTTGGTGAATGCAGAGTTGGTGTTGATCATCCCAGTATCCCTGGCTTTGTAATCCGTGATGGTGCATAGTCTGTGCCACATGCTCTTTGTGTTGCCTTGGTGGAAGTGAGACTCCACATGCTCCCGATGCCAGTGTTTGGCATCCCTCACTGCGTGCCGCACGCCACATGAAGCCGCTTTGTAGGCGCTCATATCACCAGCATTGTAGGTGGCAGTCCTGGCATTCACTGCAGCATGGATCTATCTGTCCACCCACAGTTTTTGATTTGGGAATATCTTCACTCTAAATATGGGGATGATCTCGTCCGCTAGCATGTTAACGAAGTTCGCTGCTACTTCCCTAAACTCATTGATGTCGACTGGGCGTGACCTGAACATGTCCCAGTCTATGTTGTTGAGCGCATCCTGTAACATAGCTTCTGATTGGGCAGACCAGCGTATCACCTCCCTCGTGGTTACTTCATCCCTCTGTATGTTTTGTTTATACTCAGGAACAGTTTTGGTCAAGTTGCTTGAAAAACGTAATCAGTAACTAATTACTGATTACCTCTCCAAAAAAGTAATCCCATTACTTTACTGATTACTTCAAAAGTAATTAGTTACCTGGTTACTTAGTTAGTTACTTTTTAAAGACATGATACACAACCTGAACAGGTAATAAAGCAACAGATACTTCAGCCCAATTCTATTTTTTCTGCATACTCCATCATATAAAATGTAATCAAATGGAAACGTCTCATTTTAAAATTTGTTTTATGAGTTTTAATCTTTTAACTTTATGCATCAAGCAAAAATTAAATTCTATGCAACATTCTCTGACTGGAAGAAATTTGTTTAACATTTAAACTTATTTTCTGTATATTCCAGCATATAAAATAAAATAAAATAATGTTTTGTGTTTACACTCACTGTTTCAAATAGATGCAAGTAAAACACAGCAGAAAATAAATAAATTGTATGGCATGTAGCAATGGTCCAAGATTCTATCCCCCTTGTCGGGCACATAACATGTTGATAAAGGTTCGGCATGGCTTGTCCGAGGTTTGCTTTGTTAAAGTCTCCTGGTACACTGAGGTACCTGAGGTACCCTAACCCTTTAAAACTGGTCGGAGCGGGCACGCTCCGTTTTGCGTAACTATTTTGAAATCTCTGTAGAACTGGAACCACGTAAGGTAGCGCAATAATTTTTTTTGCATATGAAACTGGAGGAGTTGTACTTACATGTTATGCCATCAGCTTGTCCTAGGTCACAGTTTCCTTCCACATATAGCTTTGCAAAAATTGCATAAAAAGCACTTGCAGCAACAAAAACATTATATTCCAGACTTGCAGCAACAAAAACATAATATTCCAGAAACACTCTTTGCCGATCCAATCAGCTGTTCGCAACACTCCCTAGGTTGGAATAGACGTCAGCGGGAACTATCGTATGTCTGCCATTACCTGGCCAAAACCGGAAGTGACGTCATTTTCACGGAAAATGTAGTTTTTAACTTTCAGGGCCTTATAAGCCTATACTGGTGTTTTTAAAAGTCATATTTGGCTTTATGCTTTTCTGTATAGTTTCTGGGATGCTTAGAACTCAAATTGCACTGCTGGAAATAGTTTATTTTGATGCACATGCTGCTTTTTTTGCAAATTAGCATTATAATATTTATTTTTGTTTTTCCTGCAATACATAAAAGTTGGTGTATCTCAAAAATGAAACTATAAAGACACTCAAGATAAATTCCCTGTGTTTGGAAACTATTTTGTGCAACTTTTTTGTATTTACAGTTTTGAGGAATAAACCTCTTAAATTTCTCTAACTAGAAATATATGTAAAAAACAAAAACAAAAACGATTTTCAATTTTTTTGTAGTTTATTGCACTGTTTTGCAATTTATGTAGTTTCTTTTGACTTAATGCATACATATTACTAAAATTTGGGCTATAACGGTTGTATTGATGTATAGCAATTTGAAATGCTCCCAAAAATGGCACTACAGCATGTAAAAATATGTCTGGCGGACTTGGTTCTATGGTAGGTCTTAAAGGGTTAAGACCTTGTATGTGAGGAGCAGGATTTTGAATTCTGGATTTAACAGGGAGGCAATGAAGGGAAGCCAAAACAGGAGAAATCTGCTCTCTCTTTCTAGTCCCTGTCAGGACTCTTGCTGCAGCATTTTGGATCAGCTGAAGGTTTTTCAGCGAGTTTTTAGGACATCCTGATAATAAAGAATTACAGTAGTCCAGCCTGGAAGTAATAAATGCATGAACTAGTTTTTCAGCATCACTCTGAGACAGGATATTTCTAATTTTAGAGATGTTGCACAAATGGAAGAAAGCAGTCCTAGATATTTGTAGGACTGGACAGGTACCAGGCCAAGCAGAATGCACTTGAAACAGTAGCTGAAGCAAAAAGTAGGCTGAAGGAGGAGTTTGGTAATGCCACAAAACAAGACTTTTGGTCTGACAAAATGATTCTGCCAAACCGTCAGGTGAATCAGAATGGAAAAGTGGCGCTCTACTCACACGGTGGATAGTGAGGGTGGGGTGTTGCTGACTTCAACTGAGTTCCTGGATGTTGTAGGGGCTGGAGGATCTTCCCCAACTACAGAGGGATCAGACTCCTCAGCCTGGGAAGGTCTTTTCCAGCATATTGTCCATTAGTCAAAGCTCTGATTCAAGGCGAACAATGTGGTTTTCACCCTGGTTGTAGACTGTTGGACCAGCTCTTTATTCTCTCAGAGATATTTGAGGTCGTGTAGAAGCTTGCTCACCATTTTTGTAGACTGTAGAAGGTATTGGATTGTGTCGCTCAGAATCTCCTGCAAAGGATGCTACAGGAGTATGAGGTGTCGGGCCCATTGCTGTAATGACATGAAAATCAACATTAAATGAAGATTTTACGAATTTTGCTTTTGTGAATGATTTTGGTTTGTATGATGATGACTTACAATACAATACAACTTTATTTGTATAGCACATTTAAAACCAGCGGTATACCAAAGTGCTTCACAATAATACACTAAATTACCAACAGGTGGTACACCACACCTACAGGTGGAGAGCACTAATTAGCCGCAGCACAGTATAAATATGTAAAAGAAAATACAAAACATAGAATAGAACAGAATGCCTTTATTGTCACTATACGGTTGTACAATGAGATACAGAGCATCTCCTACTCAGTGCAAACATGTTGGGTGGGGGGGGGGCACAGTTCTGCAGCGCTATACACATATGGACAGTATTAACAGAGGGAAGAAAATATTTATATAAAATGTACAAATATATAAGCCGGTTTTAAAAAAGTGATATGTAATAAAAGTAAATAAAAATAAAAGAAAATACAAAACACAACTCGACTAAGAGATTATTCAGTGATAAAATAAAATGATTAAAACTACATAAAAGAGCATTTGCAGGACACAGACACTAACTAGTGAAAGCTAGATGAGTGATGGGTGGTGGGTTCACATGCTTTAAATTTTGCCATCAGTTTGTAACCCTTATTATGGTATAGCACCGCTAGAGGGTGTCGTCCTATTATTGTAGTAGTTGGACAGTCTCCTAGTGTGAGTGCAGCTACAGCCATTACAGCTGAGCAATCTGTTTAGAGAGAAACCATACCTTTGTAACGGGGCTGGCGCCGGTGACTACTTAACCCCGGCCCATGTATGTATGGACAGATTAGAGCCGTGGAGACCTGGCTTGTATGTTCTCGCTCTGCTAACGACAAATAAAGGTCTGTTGTTCTGTTTAACTGACTGGCCTCTGAGTTGTCCGGCTAACCTCCACACCACATACCTGCTAGACCTGCTAGCCGCTCCTTCCTCGCCAGACCGCCGTTACAAGTTGTTGAAGAGCTGTTAATCTGCTGTGATCTAAAGTGGAGCAGTGTTTGCTGCAGAACTCTGAAAACACACAAGTACACATGAACTTATTATAAACTGTAACTAAACCAAATTTTGATTGAAGTTTATAACTCTTTTAAAGGCCCACTGTCATATAGGAAACCTGTCACGACACATATGATCTTTGTCCTGCAGGTCCTGTCAGGTTTCCTCTGACTCATGCAGCCAGTCAGGAGTTTTCATAATGAGATCAGTCTGCTGCTGTGACGTCTGCTGAGCTGAATGGTTTAAAAGAAGCAAGGCTTCAGCCGAGTGTGAGGGTGTGTGTATGAGTGTGTATGATTCACATGCTGTTACCCTGTGTTTACCGTATTTCACACAAACATGTTTGATTGAGGAAGGTTTTTTTATATTGAATATAATGTTTTTGATGTCAGTGACTAAATATGATTCATCTGCATTTAATTTGTTGTCTTGATGCTTGTGAATTGTGTTAATTAGCCTTCATATATGTAACAAAATTAGTGTTAAGACTGTTTGATGAACAATTAGAGCATCATGACAAACTTCACAGAGGGCTCATACTTCATCCTTGGTGCATACTTTGATGCCGGTCCTACAAAATACTTGTTTTTCTTGCTTCTCTTGTCTTTATATTCTTTGATTCTTTGTGCCAACCTCCTGCTGATTGTGGTTATCTGTGTGAACAGAAGCTTACATGAACCTATGTACATGTTTCTGTGCAGCCTGTTTGTGAATGAGCTGTATGGTAGTACAGGGCTGTTTCCGTTGCTCCTGCTCCAGATCCTCTCTGATGTTCACACTGTTCCTGCTCCTCTGTGCTTCCTGCAGATCTTCTGTCTGTACTCGTATGTCGGTGTGGAATTTTTGACCTTAGCCATCATGTCCTATGACAGGTATCTTGCCATCTGCTGTCCTCTGCAGTATAACACACGAATGACATCCAACACGGTTTCTGTGCTCATCGCTGTGTCATGGATCTATGCTTTGTTGCTGGTTGCTGTGACAGTTTCTCTGAGCTCACCTCTGCAGCTGTGTGGGAACATCATTAACAAAGTGTACTGCGATAACTATGCCATTGTTAAACTGGCCTGTTCTGACACCACACTCAATAACATCTATGGACTGATCAGCACAGCATTTACAGCGTTTGTTCCTCTCACTTTAATCTTTTTCACCTACATGAGGATCCTGAAAGTCTGTTTTTCTGGATCCAAACAGACGCGACAGAAAGCCGTCAGCACCTGCACGCCTCACCTCGCCTCACTGCTCAACTTCTCTTGCAGCGGCTGCTTTGAAATACTACAGAGCAGATTTAATATGAACAATCTACCAAATGTACTGCGTATTTTAATATCACTGTACTGGCTTATATGTCAGCCGCTCTTTAATCCTGTGCTGTACGGGCTGAAAATGTCCAAAATTCGTGACATATGTAAATGTTTGCTTTATTCAAAAGTTAACACAATATTGAGTTAGATTAAAAAAGAATGAAAACTATAAATGTGTCTGGCTTTATTTATTTTATTTTTCTGTGTACTTCATTACTGCCACAAATAGGGCTTGTTCATTTTTCTGCAACGTCTGAAGTCTATATCATATAATGTTATTTCTAACTTCGAAACATAAAAGAACTACTACATCATCTCTCTTTGGTTAGACACCAACAGGACCTGCAAAACACTGAAAGTACTCTGCTTTTTGGACTGAGGTCTAAGCGTCTAAACAGGAGAGGGAGATAAGGTAGCAGACAGTCAGTCGTGGGCTTTGTGCTCCTTCCTCACAGAACTGAAAGCATCCTCAGCTCAACAAAACACAGACACTCAGAGGCTTTAACGCCTGGCCCTTCTGGGGCGTCATGGCAGCACATGCTCAGGATCAGCTGGTGCAAACAGCAGCAGCTGCACAAGTCCCCTCACAACAGTTCAGTACCATTACAAATTCTTTGCATTACTGCAGTTCACCTTTTTTTTTCTTTTGTTTGTTTTATAATTTTTTATTTCAACATTTGTTACCTCTTTGTCTCAGGGCAAAATTAAGAATGCAAAGGTATAAAAGTTAAATTAAACAGCCCATAAAAACTAAACAACACAAAAAACAACAGTCTGCTCAGGTTGTGAATGCACATACTTCATGTCATGAAAGAGGAGGTGGGTGGAGCTTATAAGTGCTGACACACATCACAGAGTCAGAGGCGTCAGACACAGCTGACTGTCACAGCTGATCTAAGGTCAGATGTAGGAGATTTAAAAAAAAAATGTGAAGGTAAAATCTTTATAGGTGAAATGCACAAATTGTTCCAGCCAGCACACCTCACTTTAGAGAACAACGTCTGTGGTTCAATGACCTTTGACCCTTACTTTAACTGAGTGTAGAAATGTCTTATCTTCTGCAAAATGACAGTCAAATTGTAATTTTCAGAAACAATCTGAAAATCACCGTTAATTTCTCCAGAGGAACCGGTTTACCTTCGTCCAGGAGAAAGAGATGAAATGTTCAGGAATCAAACACCAGGATGATTTCATGGCTGAGAAAAACAACTCTGCTTTCTCCTCAGAGCTCCTTTTGCATAAACACCCCAGCAGGCCAACTGATCATTTCTATGACTATGCTTTAGCAATAACTACATTTAACTAATATCCAGCTCTTCAATGCTTATTCAAGGTTTTACTTTTACTGCTTTTCATGTTATCTTAAGGGTTTAGATCAACTGTCAGGAGCTTTGAAATGGAGTTGGCTCTCTCTGCAGCAGAGTATCACTTCCTGTTGGGATAACATGGATAACATCTTATTTCATAGTATAATCTTCATGTGCTTCATCCGAAGCACACTCTCTGTGTACTCACTCGCTAATTTGTATTCGCTCACTTTGTCTTTAGGCTTTGCTAGCTTAGCTTAGCTCATAACCGACTCACTAGCAGCATGGCCTCTAAAAATACCCTGAAAAGCCTTCAGTTAATCCAAAATGCTGCAGCAAGAGTACTGAGTACTTCAGTATTCCTTAGAATCCTGCTGAAGATCTGCCAGAGGTGGAAGATTTTGCAGACCGGGCCCTCTGCTAGGTGTTCCCAGCTGGTTCTCACTATACATGTGGGTGCTCCAAGTCTGTCCAGCGTCCTCCCTGACCACCTGATCCAATTCATCACCAGGTGGCGATCACCTCAGCCTCTCTCTTCACCCGAGTGTCCAGAACATCTGGCCACAGATCTGATGATATGATTATAACATCAATCATCAACCTTTGGCCTAGAATTTCCTGGTGCCACGTGCACTTCTCGATGCCCTTAAGTTTAAAAATGGTGTTCATTATGGACTAAAACTTTGAGTTTTTGATGCCACTGAGGATGGAAAGGTAGCTGATAGAATAGAAATGTGTAAGTTTTGTAAAAACAAAACTAAATGTTAGCTTAGAATTAACCTTTTTAAGCTTCAAATTATACCAATCAATTGATGAATGACTAAATAAATAGGCTTAATCATTTCCAACACCCTGGAGGACAGCAGAGAGAATTGGGATGCTGAATGATGCTTTGACGCGATCGTCATGAAGCATTTAAATCAGCACCAATATCAATTAAACTGAAACAGGCTGTTTTACAGCTAATCAAAAGTTTAGGACCACACCTCCAAAAAAAAACTGTAAACCCCCGAAAACAGAAATCAAAGATCCAAACATGAACTCAGTAATGAGTAGCTCCATCGTTATAGAAACCACCACAGGTGGGATCTGCTTATCATGCCAGTAACGTTGGAAACCATCAGGACCATCAAGGTTACATTTGTTCTCATTAGAGAATAAAACTTTATTCCACCTTTCAATGTCCAATGTTTGGTCCAAACGGTCAGTTCTGTGGCGTTCAGGGAGTCGAGGCCTTTGAAGAAGTTTTTTGTTTTTGAAGCCCTTCAGTCTCAGATGCCGTCTGATGGTTATTGGGCTGCAGTCGGCATCAGTAACGGCCTTAATTTGGGTCGACATATAGGGCCTTGGAGGTGGGCTCACTAACCGGTATTCAGAGAACAGCCTGTTTATTCAACCTCACTTCTGGCCCCGGTGCCCACCTCTTAATTTTAAATACATGTAGACATTGAGGGTTCCCGGGAGAGGCTATGCTGCTACCAGATGCTATTTGGCAGAGGATTGTTAGCACCACCATTTAAATGCACTTTAGAAAAGCATGCATCAACACCACATATGAGCGGGTGGAGTGAGGTATGGGGTCTTCTCACACCCCCGTTCCCGGGAGGAGGAGTTGGCCATCTGGTTGGGGTCTGGGATGGTGGGCCTCCTTGCTGCTGCAGGACCGGGGGACGGTCTGTTTGTCTCCACCCCAGATTAAAGAGAAACATCTCCTGGGTCTGAGGGCATATTGCCCTTCTGAGGGTGATGGTACCTGTTATAGAGTATGTACTGGGAGTGTTAGTGTGTGTACAGTGTTCATTTCTGTGTGTCTCCATGTTGGGTGTGAGCTGAGTATTTGTATATGTGTGCATGAGAGTGGGAATGCATGTTTATGTTTGTGTGTGCCTGTGTCAGGGTTCCTGGGTCATTGACCCAGCATTTTAGTTCATGTTCCGTTTATTTTCCGCATTCATGTTTCCTGCTTCACCGTGCCAGCCCTCTGTCTCAGTGTCAATAGTTCTGGTTCTACGTCCTATGTGTCCGATTATGTTCAGCTGTGTACTCACCGGTCTCTCATTGTCATCCTCATCAGTCAGAGTATTTAAGTCCTCAGTTTTCCTTCGGTGTCATTGATGTGATGTTGTCACTGCCGTCGTTCCCGTGTGTGTTTTCAATTCAGCCAGCCAGTCAGCATTTGTTCATGCTCTGTTCATCCGCTCACTATAATAAACTTGTGTATCCTGCACCATGAGTCCTGCGTTTGGGTCGTCTCTTCCTCGCATCCACACACGACCCCTGACAGCCTGTTAGTCTGTGTCTATATGTCAGGTTGGGTCTTAGACTCCACCTCTCTTAGAACATCTCAAACTAGATTTCATTAAATGTAACATTTTACATCAAAGTTATTTACTAAAGTAAGATGGAACGTTTAACAGTTAAACTCAGCATTCTGTGCCGACTGGTTTTTTTTCAGTGTTGCTGATAGTGATGTGTCGGTCGCGAACGAAACGGCTCTTAGAGCCGGATCTTTGAAGTGAACGACGCGAGCCGGCTCCTTATTGGGCGCCGTGGGGGGGGGGTTCTTTCTCTCACCCTCTCTCCGCACACGAGCCTTGTGGTTTGCGCTGGGCAGAGGGGGAGGGGCGGTAGTTACACTCGCAGTAGCACAGGAACACAGACGGAGGGAAAGAGAGAGAAAGAGAGCCAGGGACAACAACGTCACATTAGAAAGGTATAGTAATCATCCACAACTATTTTCAGTTGCGGATGATAAAGGATTTAGAAAGTTTATTCATGCAGGCCCATATGACAGAGAATGTGCATCTTCTTTTTGTTTTGCGTATTTTAATTTATATTTAATTGTGTTGTGGTTTGCAGTGTTTTGTGTTGTTTCACTTTAAATTTTTTTAAAAGGAAAAAGCTGAAAATTTAAATAGTTAATAGTTGAAATGTGAATAGTTGTTTTTTGTATTATATGATTTATGTATTACATTTTATATGGAGTGAATAAATAAAAGTATATTTACGGTGGCCCCTAGAGACAAAGCACGTACAAACTCCAAAATACGTACAAACCCCGAAGCACGTACAAAAGACAACAGAAGTGCTCCAGGATGCTCGGCGCAGTGTTGAGCTTTTGTTACCTAGTGGCTACACAAGCCAGGAAATACCAACGACCGGATTTGGTGTGTGGTAGTAACAGGTAAATTAACTTTTTTTTTTTTATTATTTGAATATATATGAGTGCTTGTGTATAAACACACAAACAACATACATATGCTTTCAATTGTGTAATTTAAGTGATCTAGGTAGCTCTGTTTTGGAAGTTCAGTTAACGCTAGAAATGTGTTTTGGAGTTTGTACGTGCTTTGTCTCTAGGGGCCACCGTATATATTTATATATAAATATATATATAAATAACACAACTTTGTTGTTTTACATTAGTAATTCCTTTTGAATAGAATAGAATAGAATAGAATAATCCTTTAATTGTCCCACAAGGGGAAATTTGGTTGTAACAGCAGCCAGAAAGACACATATACAAACAAACAGTACACAGGACACAAAACAGAAACATACACAATTTTTCTTACATATTTACATTAAGGACAATGGTTACTATAAACAGAGTGCTGTACAGTTATTAAATTAAATATAAATAACTACAGATAAGAGGCAAACCAGGTTGTAGTGCGAATCAGTTGATTAACTTATTGCAGTTACAGCGCAGATGTAAACATCTGTGATTGTTGGGAGCAGTTCTGATTGTACAGTCTGACAGCTGCAGGGAGGAAGGACCCGCGGAAACGCTCCTTCATGCATCTAGGATGCAGCAGTCTCTCACTGAAGGAGCTCTGCAGTTCAGCAACATTTCCATGCATGGGGTGGGAGACTGTCCATCAGAGATGTTATTTTGGCCAGAGTCCTTCTGTCTCCCACCACCTGCACTGGGTCCAGGGTGCATCCCAGAACAGAGCTGGCCTTCCTGATGAGTTGTGCATAATTTTATATTATTGTTAATGATAAATTAATTAAAGCAACAAAACAACCTGAAGAGCCGGTAGGGAGCCGAAAGAGCCGGCTCTTTTCAGTGAGCCGAGCTGAAAGAGCTGGTTCTCTAAAAAGAGCCGGAAATCCCATCACTAGTTGCTGAATCTAATTTTAAAAATTGCTGAAATCTGTTTTATTGAGTGTCTCAAAGAATCAAGGAAGAAATTCAGTGACAGAAAGTCCACCATGTTGGTGTCGCTTTTACCAATTTTATCTGGACATCCTACATGAACACATGTGGAAGGTACCGTGTGGCTGCTTATGTGTTGCTAAATGATTAAAGGATTTGCTGTCTCTTACAGTGTTTAAGTGGCTGAAGACTGAATGCAGCCTAACAGGAAATAACATCCATTGAAGAAATGTCTTTAAATATTCTCATTTGTTTAATACATCTGCTAAATGAGCTAAACTTTCCAGTACAGCAAACTTTTACATATGTCATAAATTTTGGACATTTTCAGCCCGTACAGCACAGGATTAAAGAGCGGCTGACATATAAGCCAGTACAGTGATATCAAAATACGTAAAATGTTTGGTACAGTGTTCATATTAAATCTGCTCTGTAATACTTCAAAGCAAGCACCAAAGGAGAAGTTGAGCAGTGAGGCGAGGTGAGGCGTGCAGGTGCTGACGGCTTTCTGTCGCGTCTGTTTGGATCCAGAAAAACAGACTTTCAGGATCCTCATGTAGGTGAAAAAGATTAAAGTGAGAGGAACAAAAATGGTGAATGCTGTGCTGATCAGTCCATAGATGTTATTGAGTGTGGTGTCAGAACAGGCCAGTTTAACAATGGCATAGTTATCGCAGTACACTTTGTTAATGATGTTCCCACACAGCTGCAGAGGTGAGCTCAGAGAAACTGTCACAGCAACCAGCAACAAAGCATAGATCCATGACACAGCGATGAGCACAGAAACCGTGTTGGATGTCATTCGTGTGTTATACTGCAGAGGACAGCAGATGGCAAGATACCTGTCATAGGACATGGTGGCTAAGTTATAAAACTCTACACTTCCATACGAGTACAGACAGAAGATCTGCAGGAAGCACAGAGGAGCAGAAACAGTGTGAACATCAGAGAGGATCTGAACCAGGAGGGAAGGAAACAGCCCTGTACTACCATACAGCTCATTCACAAACAGGCTGCACAGAAACATGTACATAGGTTCATGTAAGCTTCTGTTCACACAGATAACCACAATCAGCAGGACATTGGCGCAAATTATTAAAGAATATAAAGACAAGAGAAGCAAGAAAAACAAGTATTTTGTAGGACCGGCATCAAAGTAGGCACCAAGGATGAAGTATGAGCCCTCTGTGAAGTTTGTCATGATGCAAAGGTCCGTCACAATCAGCTTAATGAACAATACTTACACCAAACATTTTCATATAAAAACACACATGAACTGATGAGAAATACGTAACTGCATAACAATATTTCACAAAGCAAATGAAAGGAACCTGTCAGAGTTTTTAACTGAAAACCTTCCAAAAAGTCAGAAAGTAGTGAGTGCATCAGACCAGCGCTGCTTCTTTTAAAGCCTTCAGCTCAGCAGACGCCCCCAGCAGCAGAATGACATCATCCTCTGAACCTTCCACTGGCTGCTGATTGCTATGAAGTGTTAACATCATCTTAAAATGCTTTCAAACTGGCAACATAACACAGTGTGCTTTAGTGATGCGCGAATCATGAACGAATCGTTCAATACTCGAGAATCACTTTACTGACTCGTGAATCATGATTCACAAGCACAACTGACTCACTGACTCATCCCTGTTGCTGGTAGCAAACTAATTTCATTAGTAGAAATATATCTAGCTTATAATTCAAATTGTGAAGAAAAACACAACATCCAGTATCTTAACAGAAACATTTCTGCTCTGAACTGGAAGAAAAAACCCTGAGTAGAAGCTCACATCAAGACAATAGCTCCTCGGTTCACAGTAGCATCGCTCTGCTAACATGCTAACAGCACATTTGAGCTACTCACCCCCTCCCTTCTGTGCTGAATCGTAGCGTAAGCAAATCACTCAGGACTCACTGGCTGTTTCTCAATTCTCAAGCACGCAAGTACGTACTCGCGTTCTCGGTGAGTACGTACCCGCCGAGAACGCGAGCACGGACTCGCGATATGTACAATTGGAACACCTGCGTACGTGATGATGTCACAGGTCCGGAGTTTTTACTGCTGTCTCCTCCTAATTTAACTGTGAGTAACATGTTATGAAGCTTAACTTTAATCACAGCCAAACCGGTTTACTCAGGAACAAATAAAACACTGAAATAAACCAAACATTAACATTTAGAAGTGATCTAAGTGACTTATATATCATTTTTAACCTCAGTAGTGAAACCTCTATTAATAAAAATAGTGTACATGTACATACGTGTACATACCTTAATAAAAACAAGCAGGTGAGATGTTAGAACGCTTTTATTTCTATTTTAGTGGACACTCAATACTATAGACAGCTGCTGGGGTTTCTTTAACCTGAGTAGTGAGAAGACCGCGAGCGGGGGGGCGTTGAAAACGATGTGCCGGGAGTCCGCTGTTGAGTTTTGGACGAAATGCAGGTTGTGTGATTTATTACTATTACTGAAGGATACTGGCCATAGCAATACCAACTAGATGTTTAAATCTTAATATAAAATGAGTAACAGTAGGGTGGATATTAGGTAAGGCTGCACTTTTTGCAGTGATCTCATACAGAAAACTATTCCACACATATATAAAACAGGTCCGCGGCTCCGAACCGTAGTAAAGGGACCTCTGGCTAATACGTCGGGTTTGTGTCGGGCTCGTAGCCGAAAACTAGCTTTACTTTGTTGTCTGGGTCAACTTTGCTAGCGAGAGATAGAGAGAGGCGTTGAAAGTCTGCTCCAACGGAACTTATTGTTTCGGAGTCTTAATAGCTTAATTACAGCTGGGCTCGTCAGGCACTCTTCTTGGCTGCAGTGGTTATTATTATATTTACATGCTTCCATCTCCCGTTTCTGCTCGGTAACAACTCGTACTTTTCCGCTCTCCGTTTTCTCCCTCCCTCGCTCACAGACACATAACAGGTATGGCAGTCCATTCTCCCTGCAGCACGGACTACACTGCCCATGAGGCTACATTCTTTAGGGCTAAGCCTGTAACACTCTGTCTATTGATTTCATATTAAATCGTTTTTTGAATAATAATTTTTAAAAATATTTTTTCACGTCATTATGCAGCTGCAAGTAGAGGTGACATGGGCCTTGAGATTGACATACAGGCATTAGAGCCTCTTAATGCGTGTTTTGTTTGGGTTTCCACCGGCGTGGAATTACCAAAAATAGAGAGGGCATAGCCTAACATATGACACAGGAAAAGACCGCCGTGTAATCCATTTATTTCAACAAAGTAACTGTATTCTGAATACCACCTTTTTAAACGGTAACTGTAATGGAATTGTCACGGCTGGGGCAGCAGTCGTGTGGTGTTGTGAGAAAAGGACCCAAAATGCAGGTACTGGCTGGGGTGTGAGTGAGCATTTATTTATAGTGATGGCAAAGTACAAAAACAGAAAATAAGGAACAGGGAGCAACTAAAACCTAGACTGGGAAAAAACGAATGAACGCAGAGAAGACACGGAGAATGGAAAGCAGTGAGACGCGGAGGTTTACCAAATTACACAGACGAGCCGACAACAAGCACAGACAGGCACACACTATAAATACACACAAGTTAACGGGGGAATGACACACCAGAGGGGCACACAGCTGAAACTAATTAGACATGACGAGACACAGACCTTTAAAGTAAATCAGGAAACTGTTTTAATTGGAGATAATGTATCGGAATTTCAGGAGCGGGACCACACCTCCAAACAAGCTCCTTCCGGTTGTCATATATAGGTTCCCCCAGTTCTGCAAGCTGTTCGTTCTCCTTTACGTGCAAACAGGGTCCATTCTCGGTGAATACATTTAAACACAGCTCATCTCTCAGGAGTAACGTAGTTTTACTGACGCTTCTATTCGCTACAATCGCCCTCTCGTCCGTCAGCGCGTCAGACGAACAACTACTCAAGCCCTGCATCCATCGCTTTTCCTCCGGCAATCCCAGAAACACACCAAACCAGTGGGGTCGCCCGCCAGCAGAACTCACAGTTCCTCTCACGTTGTTCCGAAACGGGCCTCAGGCCGGGCGTGTTAGCCGAAAAGCCGATGGACGTCAGCGCCGAATCCACACTTCCAAACAAATCGCAGCTCCAACAGCAAAAGCTACAGCATACTTCGTAGCTCCACCTACCCACCAGCGCCAGGTAGCAGGGAGAAGCTCTTCTCTGTGCTCCTTCCTTCTAACACCATTTAATGCAAGCTGGAAATCTGTCGCTAGCTCCATGCTCTACTGTTTCTTCATCGTCGTGATGTTACCATCCCTCCTTTTGCTAAATGCTTAAGCAAGTTGGCACCGAGATGCCCGGTTCTTCCCTATCCGCCATTCGCAAATGCAGCAGCAAGCTTCCTACCACTGGTCTCCCAGTCTCTCAGCGAAGACAAGACAAAAAAAAGGCACAGAGTCGCCAGTTCTCCATCCCTCAGTGGCAAAATGCAGTATGCTTTGGCACCGAGTTGCCAGGTTGACGGACATTCACCCCTCCTCCGCTAAATTCAGCGGCAAACGTCGGCACCGAGTTGCCAGGCTGTCAGCCTCTCATCCCTCTTCGGCTAAACTCTGCAGCAAACGTCGGCACCGGGTTACCAGGTTCCTTTATCCCTCATTCTCAAAAGCAGCAGCACCTTTTCTACCATCGGGCTGCCTGTTCTCTGCATAGTGAAAAAAATAAATAAATAAAAAGGCACCGGGTTGCCAGGTTTTCCTTCATCCCCCATTTGCATGCAGCATCTAGCTTCCCTACTACTGAGCTGCCAGTTTTTCCGCATCTATCATTGCAAGCAGCGGCAAACCCTTCTAGCAGAGTGGTGTCAGGTTCTTGCTATATCTGCCATGTGCAATCCGCAGTGACAAGCTTCTTACCATTTCTTTCCGGTTCCTGTCCATCCATCATGGCAAAAGCAGCAGAGAATCCTTTTAGCTGGTTCCTTCTATATCCATCATTCGTAATCGCAGCAGCAAACCTCTTCCACCACATTTCCAGTTTCTCTCATCTGTTAATGCAAAGCAGTAGTAAACCCCTCTGGCACAGAGATGTCAGGTTCTCTCTTTATCCCTCATTCGCAAAAGCAGCAGCATGCTTTCGGCACCGGGATGCCAGCTTCTCTTCCTCTGTCCCTCCTTTGCAAATGCAATAGCAAACTTGGCACTGAGATGCCTGGTTCTTCTTTATCCCTCATTCGCAAACGCAGCAGCACGCTTTCTAATATAGAGTTGCCAGTTTCTCTGCATTTATCACAGCAACGCAGCAGTGAATCCTTCTACCGCTGGGATGCCAGCTTCTCCGCATCTTGCCCTCACATGTTAAGCAGCAGATGTTCCCTTCGGCACCAAAATGGCAGGTTCCTGTGTCTCTATTCCCGATTTGCAATGCAGAAAAAGCTTTTTACCCCGAGATGCCAGGTTCAGTTCCCTAAGCAGCTTCCAGTACTGGATTGGTAGGTTCTGCCATAAAAAAAATTTTTTTTTTTTTAAAAATCCTCTCTCCAGGATGCCAGTTTCTCCGCTTTGTCCAGTCTTCCACAAGAAGTAGCAGCAAACCGTTCTGGCACCAAAATTCCAGTTTCTCTGCCATCTTTCCTACCTTCACAAAGCACCAGCGAACCTTCGTGGCACCTGGATGCCAGGTTCTGTCCTCTATCGCTCCTTTTAAGACATCCAAACTGCGCCATGTGTATAATTCTTCATAGCGTACCTTCACTTCTCATGTGCTTTCACTAGCATTATCTAGCATCCACACTCTACACAATCATTCGAGACCACTCTCTAAGTCGACTCACGGTTCTGACTGCCTCTAAACGGCTTATCATCTCCCATGAAGTTCAGTGGCCTCGCAGTCTGCTCTCGGACAATTTGTGGGGTTATTATTATAGAAGATTATTTTCCACTAATCGGTCTTTTAATTCATCAACTAACCCCCCCTGAGCCTGGTTTCTTCCTGTTAAAAGGGAGTTTTTCCTTCCCACTGTCGCCAAAGTGCTTGCTCATAGGGGGTCATATGATTGTTGGGTTTTTCCTCTAGACAACATTGTAGGGTCTTGAGGCGTCCGTCACTGTGGCTCGGTGCTGTATAAATAAGTCGAATCGAAAATCAAATTATTACCGCTGACGTCTTCGACCTTCGTATCACACAGTTATTACTGCCTTCTTTGGGGGATCTGCCAGGCCCGGGAGCTGTCACCAGTCCCCTTTGAGGCCTTCCCCAAACCGCAGCTCAATTCATGTCCAAGCATTCACCTTTACCTACTAAATTGCTGTCAAACCTAAAATGAGGATGTGGGCCCAGCTAGTGAAAACACAAACTCAGGGACACGAACAGAGTACAGGTAGTAATAATAAAACACTAAACACAAGAACCAAACCCTAAGAACTAATACAAAATCAGAAGAAACTAGAAAGTAATAACAATAAACTCAGAATGCTGGGTCAGCGACCCAGGACCATGACAGGAATACAGTTGCTCATATTTTGTATTTTCAATACGTAACACCGGTATATGGATTCTGTTACTCCCCAACACTGTGTACAACAGAGAAAACCCAACAATCATATGACCCCCTATGAACAAGCACTTTGGCGACAGTGGGAAGGAAAAACTCCCTTTTAACAGGAAGAAACCTCCGGCAGAACCAGGCTCAGGGAGGGGCGGGGCCATCTGCTGTGATTGGTTGGGGTGAGAGAAGGAAGACAGGATAAAGACATGCTGTGGAAGAGAGACGGAGATTAATAACAAGTATGATTTAATGCAGAGAGGTCTGTTAACACATAGTGAGTGAAGAAGAAACACCCAGTGCATCATGGGAATCCCCCAGCAGCCTACACCTATTGCCTCATAACTAAGGGAGGATTCAGGGTCACCTGTTCCAGCCCTAACTATATGCTCTAGCAAAAAGGAAAGTTTTAAGCCTAATCTTAAAAGTAGAGATAGTGTCTGTCTCCTGAATCCAAACTGGAAGACCTTGTATGTGAGGAGCAGGACTTTGAATTCTGGATTTGAAGGGAAGCCAATACAGGAGAAATCTGCTCTCTCTTTCTAGTCCCTGTCAGGACTCTTGCTGCAGCATTTTGGATTAACTGAAGGCTTTTCAGGGAGTTTTTAGGACATCCTGATAATAATGAATTACAGTAGTCCAGCCTGGAAGTAATAAATGCACGAACTAGTTTTTCAGCATCACTCTGAGACAGGATATTTCTAATTTTAGAGATGTTCAATTCAATTCAATTCAGTAAAAGTTTATTGATCCTGAAGGTTGACCCCGAAGGAAATTGGGTTGCACAAATGGAAGAAAGCAGTCCAGGATTTTTATAGATATCTACAGATGTGGCATTTTGTCAACAAAAAGATAAAAGCTAAGGCTGAATTAAGTAAACAGCTGCTAGACGTATTTAAGAGGCCATACAGTTCAAATCAAGACAGAGGCATTATATCTGGCCTTTATAAAGGATTAACAAATATGAAATTACACTCGACCCTATATATCAAAACAAAATGGGAAATGGAGGGAGGAATAGAGATAAAGGAGGAAGAGTGGACAAAAATATTGGCATATCAATGGAAATGTAGCAGCTCACAGAGCTGGAGGGAATTCGGATGGAAAAGCCTGATAAGGTATTTTATTACACCTTGTGAAAAATCTCACTATGAAGGTAACCCTCCCACTTGCTGGAGAAATTGTGGAAATACAAATGCAAATCACTGTCATATTTTCTTGGACTGTCGTGTTATTAAAACTTATTGGAAGGGAATACATGTAGCAATACAAGAGATATTTGAAAGTTATTTACCTTTGGAAAGTAAAACTCTATTTTTTGGACTTATGCCAGAAGGATGGACAAAGAAGAATAAATATTTGTTTAATATTTTACTGGCAGCAGGCAAAAAAGCCATCACAAAAAAATGGCTTTCTTCTGAGAGCCCAACTATGAACATGTGGATGGACATCACAATGGACATTTACAGGATGGAGAAAATGACAGCAGATGTGAACTACAAGAGGGACCTGTTTGTATCACGATGGAAGAAATGGATGGACTATATAAAAAAATGCGGGCCAGATTTTGATTTTGACTGTGTTAACTATTAGAAGACTAGAGGATATATTAGTTATAATAATGGAAACAAAAACTCACTCCCTGTCACGACTAGGGCAGCAGCCGTGTGATGTGTGGAAAGGAGGACTCAAATGCAGCACTTACTAAGATGTGAGGGTGGTTTATTAAGAATAGCGAATATAAAGAGGGGATGGCAAAACAGAACTACGGATGAACTAAACTGGGAGAAACTAAACCAAAGAGTAGCAAACCTGAACATGAAGGGAGGACAGCAGGGAGGACAGCAGGGAGAGCACGCAGGGTGACACAGAGGATGAACACAGACGACGCGACGAGGAACAGAGGCAAACACACACTATAAATACACAGAGGGACACTGGGAAATCACACACAGGTGGGAGACACAGCTGGACCTGATTAACCTGACGAGACAGGCGAACACTAACACTAGGGACCAACAGAGGGAGCACAAACCCAGAAACCCAGTATGTAAATTCCCAAAACACAAACCATCCCAGAACAGCCCACAAATAATAATGAAAATAATAATAATAAATACACCAAACACAAAATCACTGAGTCATGGATTCAGGATCATGACACTCCCTACATGCCTTTTTTTTTTTTTGTATTTTTATTTTTTGTATTTTTTTTATTCCTGTTTTGCTTCTTTTTCTTTTTTTTTCTTTCCTTCCTTTTGTATGGATATTTTAGTTGTTTAAAAACAGAAAAAAAGAAAAATGCATGTGGTAACAAATTGTTGAAGTTGACGGTATTGTACAGTGATTCCTAAATGTCAATTAAACAAACAAAAAACAAAAACAAAACAAAAGGAAAGCAGTCTTACATATTTGTTTAATATGTGCGTTGAAGGACATGTCCTGGTCAAAAATGACTCCAAGGTTCCTCACAGCATTACTGGAGGCCAAGGTAATGCCATCCAGAGTAAGAATCTGCTTAGATACCATATTTCTAAGATTTTCAGGGCCGAGTACAATAACCTCAGTTTGATCTGAATTAAGAAGCAGAAAGTTAGCGGCCATCCAGGTCTTTATGTCTTTAAGACATTCCTGCAGTTTAACTAATTGGTGTGTGTTACCTGGCTTCATGGACAGATAGAGCTGCGTGTCATCTGCATAGCAGTGAAAATGTATGCTATGTCTTCTAATGATGCTGCCTAAGGGAAGCATGTATAATGTAAACAGAATTGGTGCTAGCACTGAACCCTGTGGAACACCATAATTAAGCTCAGTTTGTGAAGAGGACTGTGAGATGATTATGAGTCATTTTTTAACTATTGATAAAAATTTTATTTGTGAAGAAGTTCATGAAGTCATTACTGGTTAACGTTAAAGGGATTGTTGGCTCAGTAGAGCTCTGACTGTTTGTCAGCCTGGCTACAGTGCTGAAGAGAAACCTGGGGTTGTTCTTATTTTCGTCAATCAGTGATGAATAGTAAGATGTTCTGGCTTTGCGGAGGGCTTTCTTATAAAGCAGCAAACTATTTCTCCAGGCTACATGATGATCCTCTAAATTTGTGACACGCCATTTCCTCTCCAGCTTACGAGTTATCTGCTTTAGGCTACGTGTTTGAGAATTATACCACGGAGTCAGGTACTTCTGATTTGAGGCCTTAGTTTTCACAGGAGCTACAGTATCCAGAGTCGTACATAGTGAGGAGGTAAAATTATTAAAATTATTAATTAAAATTATTAACAAGATAATTGACCTCTGTTGGAGTAGCGTTCAGACATCACGGATCAGTTGGCTGCGGTCGCGAGGTCTCAGAATCTGATCTGTGAGCAAAAGAATGACAAGATCACGGAATTGAAGGTAAATAACATCATGGAAAAACTCGCAACTATCCAACGGGTGATGGAGGGACCAGTGTCGGTGTGCTAAAAGAAACAGCTCAAAATTCTCATGAGTTGTTGGAAGACAATCGCAATCATAATATGACTACCCTTCCGGCGCCAGCTGCGGGCTCAAGGCTGGAGCCGATCTAAACAATCCCTGATAACGACTATGTTGAGACTGTTCCTTCCCATCCCATGCAAGGCCACCTGGGTTGGCTGGTAGACTGTTTACTTAGCCTGGCAGGGCGAAGGACACTGTCTCCGCTGAACTATGGACACGCATACACATACACTTACACTGATAAGCAAACACTGATCCCCCTCCCTTTCCAAAAACCTTCGATGCTTGTTTCCTGTGGGGGAACACGGCGGGTCTATGTGCCGCGCTGGAATGATAGCGCTGTGCAGGGCGGCTGCTGTGTTCGCTTCGGATAACTCCTCACCCCCCACCCATCCCCGTGGCTTGTCATGTCCTTCATAATGTTGTGCTGTGGACATTCATGTGCTTTTTTGTGCAGAGGAGTTTTTTTGTTTCCTGTTCTCATGCTGTCCTACCATGGAAGCACAGCATGAGTAGGGCTCTTTTTTTCCTCTTGTACTTTCCCATTGTAATGTACATTTCAATGTTTTTCTCTAATGCTACCAATCTCCGACCGGTGTCCCCATGTAATGTCTGTGTTGTATGTGTAAGGTCGGGGGGGTCCCATTTCACTGCAGGGCAACCTGCATGTGACGAATAAAGCTTTGATTGATTGATAGCTGCTCTGCTCTATGTTGGTACAGGGCATTGAAGATGATAACAGTGGCTGGATTATATTCTTAAACTTAGTTACAGCACTTTCAGAAAGACATCTACTGTGATAAAGTCTACTCTCCACTGCTGTGCAATCAATTATTGTAAATGTAAATGTTATCAGGAAATGATCAGACAGCAGAGGGTTTTCAGGAAACACTGTTAAATGTTCAGTTTCTATGCCATATGTTAAAACAAGATCTAGAGTGTGATTAAAGTGGTGGGTGGGTTCTTTTACATTTTGAGAGAAGCCAATTGAGTCTAATAACAGATTAAATGCCATGTTGAGGCTGTCATTTTTAGCATCTACATGGATGTTAAAATCACCCACAATAATTATTTTATCTGAGCTGAGCACTAAATCAGATAAAAAGTCTGAGAAATCAGAGAGAAACTCTGTGTAAGGCCCAGGTGGACGATAGATGATAACAAGTAAGACTGGTTTCTGAGTTTTACAGCTGGGGTGGACGAGGCTAAGCATCAGGCTTTCAAATGAATTAAAAGTCTGTCTGGGTCTTTGGTTGATTAATAGGCTGGTGTGAAAAATTGCTGCCACACCGCCCCCTCGGCCTGTGCTTCGAGGTTTCTGGTAGTTAGAATGACTCGGGGGTGTTGATTCATTTAAACTAACATAATCATCCTGCTGCAACCAGGTTTCTGTAAGGCAGAGTAAATCGATTTGTTGATCAATTATTAAATCATGTACTAACAGAGACTTGGAGGAGAGGGACCTAATATTTAATAATCCACAGTTCACTGTTTTACTCTTTGGTTCAGATGTGGATACTGTATTGTTCTTTCTTTGTGATTTTTTTATGTTTAAGTTGTTTGTTGCTGGTTTTTGGTTTGTTTTTTGTCTGTTTGGGAGCTGACACAGTCTCAATGGAGATGGGTTTTTGGGGGGGTAGCAGGAGGAGAGAAGCTGCAGAGAGGCGTGTAAGACTGCAACTCTGCTTCCTGGTCCCAACTCTGGATAGTCATATTTTGGGGGGTTTAATAAATTGGTCCATATTTCTAGAAATGAGAGCTGCTCCATCCAAAGTGGGATGGATGCCG
The DNA here is from genome assembly GCF_001858045.2 of Oreochromis niloticus. NCBI lineage: Eukaryota > Metazoa > Chordata > Actinopteri > Cichliformes > Cichlidae > Oreochromis > Oreochromis niloticus. Next base: position 37,433,877 of record NC_031979.2, read on the forward strand.
TCTCTCCTAACAAGACCAGGTTTCCTCCAGAAGGTTTGCCAATTATCTATGAAGCCCACATCGTTTCTGGGACACCACTCAGACAGCCAGCAATTTAAGGAGAACATGCGGCTAAACATGTCACTCCTGGTCTGATTGGGGAGGGGACCAGAGAAAACTACAGAGTCCCACATTGTTTTGGCAAAGTTGCACACCGATTCAATATTGATTTTAGTGACCTCCGATTGGCGTAACCGGGTGTCATTACTGCCGACGTGAATTATGATCTTACTGTATTTACGTTTACCCTTAGCCAGCAGTTTTAAATTTCCTTCAATGTCGCCTGCTCTGGCCCCTGGAAGACAATTGACTATGGTTGCTGGTGTCTCTAGCTTCAGATGTCTGAGAACAGATTCGCCAATTACAACAGTTACTGTCCCACATTTAGTGGTGGATCTTTAAATGGTAAATGGCCTGTATTTGTAAAGTGCTTTACATAGTCCCTAAGGACCCCAAAGCGCTTTACACATCCAGTCATCCACACATTCACACACTGGTGATGGCAAGCTACATTGTAGCCACAGCCACCCTGAGGCGCACTGACAGAGGCGAGGCTGCCGGACACTGGCACCACCAGGCCCTCTGACCACCACCAGTAGGCAACGGGTGAAGTGTCTTGCCCAAGGACACAACGACCAAGACTGTCCAAGCCGGAGCTCGAACCGGCAATCTTCCGATTACAAGGCGAGCTCCCAACTCTTGAGCCACGATCGCCCCTTTAATTGATCCCGTGATTAGACACAAAACAGGATTTCACTGTTTAAATCATGTTATAGGACAGAAGCTAATGAAGCACATTTCAGCTCCCTCACAGAGGTTGTCTGTTGTTTTCACTCACACCCACACGGCTGATTGGATGAATTATTTTGCTCCTTTGTCACCCCTGACCTGTACTGGGTGGGCGTCTCTGTTAAACTTCAGAGGAAAAGGATCAGCTCTCAGCTCAGTGAGGCTCAGTCACAGTTTGAAGTGTGACTCTGCTGCTTCAAAGTCAGAGGGATTCAACGCTTTCTGATCACCCTTATGATTGTCTGTGCAATGAATACATAATCTAATTTTTGCTATTGATTGCTTAGTTTCATTACTTTCTAAAAGTTAATTTCACTTTAGTAAGTCATGATTGCTTTACAGCTTCAAAGAAGAATGAAAACAAACTCTACAAACTCTACAAAGGTTTTATATTTCACCCTCACTGCTTACTTTGACACCGGCCTTTTCAAATATTTATATTTCATTATTGCACTGTCTTTATATGCTTTCATTGTAGGTTCCAATGTCCTGCTGATTGTGGTTATCTGTGTGAACAGAAGCTTACATGAACCTATGTACATGTTTCTGTGCAGCCTGTTTGTGAATGAGCTGTATGGTAGTACAGGGCTGTTTCCGTTCCTCCTGCTTCAGATCCTCTCTGATGTTCACACTGTTTCTGCTCCTCTGTGCTTCCTGCAGGTTTTCTGTGTTTTCACGTATGCAGGTGTAGGGTTGTTAAACTTAGCTGTCATGTCTTATGACAGATATCTTGCTATCTGTTATCCCCTACAATATCGGACACTGATGACAATGTGGAAGGTTGCTTTTCTGATAGCTGTGACATGGTTGCCTCGTTTTCTTGTAGTTGTTATTATAACATCCTTGAGCGCCTCTCTGCAGCTGTGTGGGAACATCATTAACAAAGTGTACTGTGACAACCAGTCCATTGTTAAACTGGCCTGTTCTGACACCACAGTCACTAACATCTCTGGAGTCATTGTTAGTGCTTTAACAATATTTGTTCCAGTTATTTTAATCTTTTACTCTTACATGAGGATCCTTAAAGTCTGTTTTTCTGGATCCAAACAGACCCGACAGAAAGCCGTCAGCACCTGCACGCCTCACCTCGTTTCTCTGCTCAACTTTTCTTTTGGTTCTTTCTTGGAGGTGTTACAGAGCAGGTTCAATAACAACAATGTGCCAAACATGTTGAAGATTTTCTTATCATTATATTTTCTGGCTTGTCAGCCGCTTTTTAATCCTGTTCTGTACGGACTGAAAATGTCCAGCATCCGTAAAAGTCTGTTTTTGCTGAAGAGTCGATAACAGAAACTGCCTTTTGAGTAGAATTACACAGAAAAAACACCTCATCATGCCAGGACTCTGCAGTCTATTTACACCTACAGGCCAGTGGACACTCTTTCAATGATGAAGATGTACACATCCTGGACAGGGAGGAACGCTGGTTTAGCGCCGAGTCAAGGAAGCCATTTACGTGAAAAGGGAAAGACCATCTTTGAATCGTGGAGGGGGCCTAAGGGTACATCTGTCACCATCTTACAATGCTGTGATTGCAGCCATTCCCCAACTCTCTGTGAGAGGGACTCATGGTTACTGATCATTGGTCTTTGATCAGTGGTCATGACATTTTGCATATTAATAATCAGGGAACTGACCTCACAGCTCATTGTTCATTCAGCTGTGCTAGTTTCAGTCATTGTGCAAATGTCCTGCTTACAAGGTTGAAAGAAGAAAGAAGTCACCTGATGATGAAACATTTCTCCCACTGTAAACATCCAGATGAACAGAAATAACCTTTTGGGACCTGTAGGGAAAGCACTTCTAAAATAAAACAAGAAATCTTTCATGTGGATGCCATGTATTTGAACAACAATTTCAGTGGTTACCAAAGACGAATTTCTGAGACGAGTGAAAAACATTCTCACAGTATTCTGGGCAAGTCAGTTTAATTAGATTCAATTTTATTTTATTTACACGACACCAAAGAGCAACAACAGTCGCCTCAAGACAGTTTATATTCTAAGGTAGACTCTACAGTAATAGAGAGAAACCCAACAATCATATGACCTACTATGAGTGAGCACTTTTGCCACAGTGGGAAGGGGGAAAAAAACCCCTTAATAACAAGGATGGTTCAGTGCAGAGAGGTCTATTAACACATAGTGAGTGAAGAAGAAAAACCCAATGCATCAGCCAACGCCTATTGCAGTTGTTATGGAAATTTTAACATAGAGCTGGGCGATAGAACGATAACGATATGTATTGCGAAATAACTTTTTCTCGATAGAAAAATTAAACTATTGCGATAGGCCTCATCTCTCTCTTGCTCTCTTAAAAAAAGAAAAGAAGAACAGCCAATCCAAATTAAGTAGCGCAGAGCCGAACCAATCACAGCCGCAGCGTCACGTCACGTGACTTGTTACATACAGCACAAGTGCCAAGCCGCACATGTGTATTTGTTTAGGAAGCAGCCGGCCGCCCCGGTAATGGAGGAAATGAGTGTGCCGACTAGAGAAAAATCAACCGAGAGCGTGGGTGACCAGGTTACCGAAGAGAAAAAAAATGATGGTTCCAATGCCAGAGAGATTGTCGAACGGAAGGGCCACAGAAGTTCCGTAGTGCGGAGGTATTTCGTAGTGATGTGTCTGTCGCGAACCGGATTTTTGACGTGAGCGACGCGAGCCGGCTCCTTATCGCGAGCTGTGGGGGGTTTTTTTTCTTTCTTTCTCTCACCCTCTCTCTCGCACTTTTTTTCCGCTTCACTCTGCACGCGAGCCTTGTGCTTTGCGCTGGGAAGAGGGGCGGTAGTTACACTCGCAGTAGCACAGGAACAGAGCGAGAGGGAGAGACAGAGAAAGAGAGCCAGGGACAACAACGTGACATTAGAAAGGTATAGTAATCATCCACAACTATTTTCAGTTGCGGATGATAAAGGATTCAGAAAGTTCAGAAAGCTATACAACAAGGAGAGATTGAAAATGTCCTTTTAGTTCTCAGTTTATTTGATATTGACAAAAGTTTAATTTTGTCTGTTCTTCTGTAAAACAAACTAAGATTTATTTTTAGAATTAATATTTTGTTTCTAAGTGGAATTGACAATTTAGTCTGTTTTGTTTGTTCTATTTTGAAACTTAAACTCTTTAGCGGCTGCCTTTTGTGTAGTTTGCAATATTTGCTATTGAGAATAGAAATATTTTACTGCTATTATTTGCTGCTATTTTTATAATCATCATTAACATTTCAGTATTAATAGTGATGTTGCATTTAGATGCATTCAGATGTTCAAATATATGGTTATAGTCTTTATTACAGGTCCAAGAAGAACCACTTTAAACGGTTGAGTTGAATCTATAATTTTAAATGTTTTTAATGCTTCTATGATCTCAGTGTTTCTGTGTAGAGGGCAGAGGCAGGAAGTTATAGGCTTTTGAAGTTGCAGGCTTTTGCAGAAGTGAAACTGAAAGCAAAGAGAGCATTTAAGGGCGAGACACTCATACAGACACATATAGTACGAGAGGTCATGACACGTACGCAGTACACAGCATGCACGCGCCCTCGCACGTGCACGCACACACAAATTAGAGAGACTCATTTAGTAGGCAAGAGTTGAAATACGTTTTGCTATGGCTGCAAAGTCGAGGCGTACGTGGTAGTCTGTTACAGGAAGTGCACCTGATGTTCCAGGAAGATAAGCCTGGGTAGGATGGAGACAGGAAGCATCTGCCGTTGACCCGAAGAAGATGTTCTGTTTTAGACTATGTTAAGAGTCATTGTGGTTTTGGAGTGACGTATGCTTTGTTTAAATCTGCCTAGCAACAGAAAAGGGGGCTGTACTATCTTAACCCTATAAAACCGTTGTTTGAATATGGTAAAGCAGTTCAATACTGATTGGGTTGTTGGACTCACACATGTGTTCATTAAAATGTCGTCTAATTGCACACTGGACCGGATCTGTGATTATTTTTGGATTCCTCTCTCAACATTGAACCCTAACATTGCCTTTATTTATCTGAAACTGAAGTCTCATGTTCCTTAAGTACAGCTACCCTGTTTAACTTATTATGGGAAATAAATATTAAAATCAAGACAAGCTGCTGATTATTTCACATTTTACTTGTGAGCAACGGCACATTTAAATACAGAGAGGGGGGGAGGTTGACCGTCACCTAAGGATTTACATCCCTGATAAGGAAAAGGAGTCTCAATATCTGTTTAACGTATCCCATTACAATGGCCTCACTGTGTGTGCAGAGCATAAGGCCCCTCTGTAGTGAACATGCATACAACTAAGTGAGAAAGTGAAATTACTATTACTAATGTGATATGATTAAATATGTGATTAATACAACAGAAAAGAAATCTGCTTCCACACAGCATAACTAAGGGAGGATTCAGGGTCACCTGGTCCAGCCCTAACTATATGCTTTAGCAAAAAGGAAAGTTTGAAGCCTAATCTTGAAAGTAGAGATAGTGTCTGTCTCCTGAATCCAAACTGGAAGCTGGTTCCACAGAAGAGGGGCCTGAAAACTGAAGGCTCTGCCTCCCATTCTACTTTTAAATACTCTAGGAACAACAAGTAGGCCTGCAGTGTGAGAGCGAAGTGCTCTAATAGGGTGATATGGTACTACAAGGTCATTAAGATAAGATGGGGCCTGATTATTTAAGACCTTGTATGTGAGGAGCAGGATTTTGAATTCTGGATTTAACAGGAAGCCAATGAAGGGAAGCCAAAACAGGAGAAATCTGCTCTCTCTTTCTAGTCCCTGTCAGGACTCTTGCTGCAGCATTTTGGATTAACTGAATGCTTTTCAGCGAGTTTTTAGGACATCCTGATAATAATGAATTACAGTAGTCCAGCCTGGAAGTAATAAATGCATGAACTAGTTTTTCAGCGTCACTCTGAGACAGGATATTTCTAATTTTAGAGATGTTGCACAAATGGAAGAAAGTAGTGTTACGGGTCCGAAATTGAGGATAAGAGTAAAACAATGATGGTCCAGAAAAGGCCGTTCAAACAATTGATTTTAATGAATGCACGCAGCGTGGAGAGGTGCAAACTGCAAAGCAGTTGTACATCTCTACCCAAAATACACTCTAGATTGCTTTTATAACATCAGGGTATTGTAACGCCCCTTCTTGCGTTTACAAGCAAATAATTTGCATGTACAGAACATTCATGTATTTTAAGAATTAACTGCAACATAGAGGTTCCTCTTTCTGGCATCCTCTTAAGAATATGGTGATGATCTAAGGCCTTTGAGGTCACCATGGACTGGACATCCTTACTGCACCTGTAATAAACATGTTAATATTTGATTATGATAACCCCTATAATATAAATTATAACATAATGCCAGCAACTTCAATAAATGCTTGGATGAAATGATAATTAATGCAATGATAAAATGATGGTTATGTAAAATAATCCCTGTAATTCCACAATTCCCCCTTTTGACGTCTTCCGAAGACGTCACTACACCATTCCCAGGTCCACTACCTTCGCTCTGACCCTCTCTAGCCGCCCCCTGACTCAGCAAATCCGACAACAACCTCATGCCCTCTAGGTGGTCCAGCAATAAAACACCAGCTCCCACTTGAAAACACTTCATGCTTAAGTGGTCTCTGCTCCTTTTCTGGGTCCCTCTCTAGTGGAAATCTTCTCCTGTAAGGGATAGAAAACAAACAACCTTTCTCTGCTATACCTTACTAACTTACTGTGTTCATCTCAGGTTCCTGTCATTATTCAAAATTGGTTCCCAATATCATATCAGGCAAAATCACAAACCCTACTGCCACGTCTGCTTTGTTAAGCTCCTCAGCTAGACTCTGTACCGGTTTGCCAATCTGTGTGTACATGTCTCTACACTTTTAATGTCTAAATGCACATCTGGATGTATGTGCACTTGTATGTCTATCTGCATCTATGAGTCAATGATTTGTCAGATATAAGGCGTTAATGTGAGAAATGTTTCCTGACTATTAACTCCTGATACTCGAGGAACTTTCCTGTTTGCCGAACTTCCTAGGTTTGGCCTTTTACACTTTTACTAAAGAAATTTTAACAGAGCCCAAAGAGATTTTTATTTTACTCCTGTGCTTGACAGGTTAAGCGAAGTTGTTTTTTGTTTTGTTTTGAAATTTTTCCCTTCTGTGTGTGTGTGTGTACATAAGTAAGAATATAATAATCAACCTAAGATCCCTGGTTTGCAAATGATTTTCTGCCCCCGCTGCAGGGCAACATCATGTGGTGGTGAGTCTATGTTGGCTAGTTTAATGCAAATATGTAACAGTTGCTTCATTACATTGCCCACTCAGAGTTGCGCAGTTTCAAAGTATGTGGAGAATTCAATACACATTTCTTGGCTAATTATTTTCCCAATAAAAGTGAAATCAAACATTACATTTGATTTTACTTATGTATTATCCTGTTCTGGGCTCTATCCATTATATTAACTTTATTTAATCTCAATACTCTTTATGTGTGTGAGCAACGCTTTTAGTCTTATTAAACACAACCCAAGTAAAATGCACACCATCCCCATGTCAGCCTAAATCTCCGCTAAAAAGCACACTTCAAAGTTTTCTATCTGGATTTACGCCTCTTTTGGCCTCAAGCATATACATAACATGCAAAGGTTACTGTTAATGCCCGTTAGACAAGTTTCCATTATCTACAACATTTTGTTTCACCCGGCTCACCCTCACACATTTCCTGTTCACTTATTGCATATTTATCTTTAACACCATTTACCTCAGTAGTTGCTAAGCAGAAACAAAGCAACCTGTGGTCCACCTTTACCCTGTAAAATAAACTCATATCATGTTTGTGTCTGTAAGCATGTTTTGCATTCATTCATTACACTCCCCGCCATTCCTGCAAGTTAGGAGCTGTAAAGTTGAAAGCTGCATCAAGTCCAGGCCTCTGGCCTGGCCTATATATAAATCATGTGTGTTTGTAAGCGTGCGTACAATTCACCTGCTATGTTCTCATCATCCCTCAACATGTATCACCTGGACACTCTCACCAGTGAAGCTTAAAACCCTCTTGGATAGAACATCAACTCTAAACAAGCACAGTTATGCATTGCATATAAAATTAACTCAACCTCATGCTAACCTACATAAGTACCTGTCTTAAGAGAGACCTCTGCACAGCTCAGACACCAGTTGCAAGAGCTCTCTAACATTAGAATCATCAGCTGTGACTTATATAGTGTTATTTCGGTACTTTATACTTCACACATTTTTGAACGTTGTTTATATGGGGAGTTCCTCTTTTTGTGTCTATATTTATTAATATGCCTTGTGCACTAAAGCTTCCTGTTTTTCAGTCTGGCTGAGCACTCGTTTGTGAGTATAAACTGGCCTCTACAAGCCTTCATTAGCAGATACACATTACAAATACTTCATATATGCAGAGAAAAACCCAATAATCCACATTTCACTATTTTGTTCTTTGGTTCAGATTCGGATTCTGTATTGTTCTTCATTTGTTATTATTTATGTTTAGATTGTTTATTGCTAATCTTGGTTTGTTGTTGTCTGTTTGGGAGCTGACATAGTCTCTATAAATGAACTTCTTTTGGTGGAGTAGCATCAGGAGAGAAGCTCCAGAGAGGCATCTTCCATGTTAAACACTAAAATATAACAAAAGAGATCTTCTCAACGTGTTGTATATTTTTAATATTTCCTTATTATTTTGTCATAAAATAAATCAACCAAATAACTTAAGCTGTGTGACAGCACCTTGCGTTTACGCCAGGCTGTGAGCTGCCCTGAAGCTACACCCCCTTTCACCCCATTTACTTTCTCAATCTTAGTTTAAACTATTCCTGACCTTCTCCTTCTCTCGTCTGATCATCTCAAGCACGTCCTATACCAAATTTACTTCCTCTTTTCAAGTCCCACATTTAATTACAAGCTCAAACAGATTTGCCCTATATTGCTGTCTCGACGTGTTTCCTGTCAACTTAACAGAGTTATTCTCAAACTCAGAGCTGAGGTTCCCCTTTTCTAAGTCTGTCTGTTCTACAAGAGAGCAAGTCGGTAAACAAGTTTATCATCACAAAGGTTATTAGGCAAAGGTCACGTAGACATTTGCCTAGTAACCCTAAAAGAACACATTTCATGTAGCTAATCGCATATATTAACACCCCCCTTTTTGTGACACATCTCATGTGTTACAAACTCAAAATCCTTCACTCAGGTTAGGGAATTAAAGAAAAGTTTAGTCCTATCATATTATGTATAAATGCTCCGGCCCTTCAAACCTGTATTTAAGGAATGAAATCAAATTAATCATCATGTCAAATCCTTTCTTGGCTCCATCCACAGCCTGCATCCTTGAAACGTCCTAGAAACAAAAACCTGTGTGTTAACCAGAACATCACCTTTTATACTCAGTTTCTCCACTTCATCCAACCTGTAATATAAAAAAAAGTTAAAACAGAACAATTATCAGTCATATGTCCAACCTTAGTCCAGTCTTTTGTCAGTGTCCAGTCGGTCCAACCTATGGTCTGCCTCGTCCGTCCATTCACCTGTCCATTCCCATACATTCACTCACACGCATTACCATCAGGTATTGCTGACAGTGGAGACTATCTCGCAAATATTCAGTCTTCACTCTCAGCAACATCAACTCATTTATTTGTTTTACTTTGTTTTTAAGAAAATAGTTCTTTCTGCTTTTAGACTGGATTGGCTCGCGGCAATCCTTTTACTTTGTCAGCGCTGTTATCCACTCTTTTGCAGGCCTGCTTACAACAAAAATGAGAAAAAAGAGAGCTGAGTATTAGCTCATCAAAGTACAAAACAAAATCACCTGACAGGTTTTTCTTTATAAGTGCACTGTTACAAAACCCCTTAAACATGTCCATGTTTATTAACACTCCCTCTTTAAAAATAAAACAACAACCTCAAAAATCTTCAACAATCTTAAATTTCACCCATAGACCACACCCAAAACGTAAAAAAGCTACACCGTTTTGTACACGAGATCCCCCTTTAAGCACTTTACCAAACTCACATTCAACCTTAACATATAAGCACGTTCTCACAATATGTCAACACTAATTTATAAACCTCCTAATCAAATTTGCACCTCTGAACAATCTACCCCTCCTTTAAGGCCTCAATCACACACACACAGCAAGCTCCTCTGTCCACATTCACACGAGCTCTCAAACTTTTGCATACTCAGCCATATCTCAACAATTTAACTTGGCAAAATAAATACATGTTTAAACTTTATCACATTATTCGATTATTTTCATTTTCTTTCTTTACTAATCACTTACTTTGATCAATCAGTGCAAGAGCACTCCTGAGTCACTCTTATAGACACTTTTCTTTTGTTTTTCCATCTATTTTATGAACCATTCACACCATTCTCTCACTCATACAAGCAGCAAGCAGATCTTCATTGCATATGCTTATGTTCTTAGCCAGGTTTTTAATCAATATCTGTTCATTAAGCTTCAGGAGCTTGTCTTTATAAGGTTAATGCATTTTCTGTTTGTGTGTGTATGGGTATATGTTATTTTGCATCTATGACTTCACAGTCTCCCAGACTTCTTCCCAACTCTCCAGTTAAGCAGTCAGTTTCTTTTCCCCGAGTTACTAACCCACATTTTGATTTCCCACCTTAAATTACCGCCCTCCTGGTCTTCAGCCAGGAGCTGGGCTTGCTTTTCAGGTTCCTGGACACATCATGCTGTGAACAATTCAACCAGAAACTTGCCTTAACTTATCCATAGATGTTAACCTCTAACTTTCTTCCGACTGCTGGATGTGGAGAGCCGGTCCAAGTCTGCTTTACTCCTGAAAATAACAAAACTAAGACATTTTCATTATTATCACCAGTGGTTAAATAACCCATTTCTCTGTCTCTGGTCAGAAACACCAATTATGCCAGGCATGTAAGCGTGTTCTTCCCTGCATTTTATGTTAATTGAATGTAAGCTGCTTCTTCATTGCATCCTTATGTATTCATTGCATTTTCATGTATTCATATTTAATTTATGCATCTTTTCACTGAGCTCTAGATTCAAACTATCTCACTTCTGATTCATTTCAAAAATAATCTCACATGTAACAATTTGTATGTGTGTTTTCTATTCATTAAGGTAATAACAATTATTTCTTTCATTATTCTTACCTTTTCTAATGTTTACCTCTTTGTTATGCTATGGTGGACATCCCTAAACGATTCATGAGTTCAGGTTTCAATTTTCAATCCAATCATCTCCTATCTTCTCGCAGTCAAACTCGTCCAGCTTCATCTCTCACTGGTCCTCTCTGCACAATGTCCTGTTCGGGCTTCAAAGCTCCGCAAACACAGTCTCAACTCAGCTGTTGTCTTCTTCTCTGTTTCTTTACAGTCTTTCTTTCAGATTAAGTCCCAGCATGGCAAAATATCACTCAATGTCCAGTGCTCTTCCACAATTCTTTATCCCACTGTTCAACTGCCCAGCCTGTATTTTCACAGTACATGTTACATTACTCTTACATGCTGCTGCTGGTCGTCAGTCGTCATCAGTGTTACTGGATCAGTGGCACTGTCGTTTGCCTGCTGTATTCAAGTCCACGATGTTCTATCGGTCTTCATCAGGCGATTAACTGTCCTTTGAACTTCTTCTCCGCTTCAGGGACAAAGTGAGAGATCCAGCCGCACAATTTCGAGCCAAAAACTGGCTTATTCTCCCAATTCTCTTAATCTACTTTTCTGCTGCTGAACTCAAGGTTGCAAAGTTGAAAGACGCCCACCTGTATTGACACACTAAACCATATAATTAGTATTATATTCATTTTTTCTTAAAGGCTTCATTTGCTTCATGTGCCTAGAGTTAACTCTCTCTCTCTGTGTTCTTTCTGTACACACTCAGTTCCCATATATGGGCATGCACAGTTCCTGTTCACTATTTCCTGTCGCTGCAGCCCCGGTACATAGAGCAATATTTCCTGTTCCTCAAACTAATCTAACTCCTTTGTTTTTTGTTTTCTTGAATTAAAAACACTTTCAAACTTTAGCACATCCTACTTTTCATCACACAAGAAATATATTTCACACTCCTTTATTCCATACACACCTTTAAATGCTCTAACCTCTTTCAGACGCCATAAATCGTCTCACACGCACTGCCTTTCTCTCTCTCAGACTTCCCCTTTTCACTTACTCAGACAAATCACCCAGTCACTCAAATCAAATACTGACAGCATTCACACAGTTAAAATCACACAAAATACGCTTTCATACGAGTATTTTGGACATGCCTTCCATGATCAGAAAGAGCAAGTCAAAAGAAAAAAGAAAAAGAAAACTGAAACCTCTCATAACATCACTGAAGGTCAAATATCTTCATAGACCCAAAAGTAAGCATATTATTTCCCTAGTCAAAAGTCAAACCGTTACTCACAGTAATTTTAATCTCACAGCCTTTGTGTTTGAAACTAAAAAGAGGAAGGGACAGCGCCCAATTTAAAGTGCGCATGTTGTCACTCAACAACACACACACAGAAATGTAACTGTATATATTATCTCAAACTGAAACAAAACCCATCTAAAAATCCTAAAACATCTTACTTCGACACCCCAAAACACACATCGCTTACAGACATCTTTATTAATTAAATTATCTCAAATTCAATTTCAGTTCTCAGAACCCAGGTAACGGTCTTAAGTATCAACAGTTTATGTATCCTATCTCAAAACCCCTCAAAAAGTCATACAGTCATGGCAAGAAATAAAACTTTACTTACATATTGTAATAAACAAAACCAGCATCTTAAGTACATGCACCAGCAATGTCTAGCAGTCCCTATTAACTTCCTCATACTCTATTGACCTCTCAGCTGCCTTATTTGCATTCTCACACACACACACACAGTCTAAAAATAATACCAGCCTGACTCACAGACTCAGACAAGTCTCTTAATATATTTACACAGACGTCCTATGATTACAACTGCACAGATTTTAGGCTTCTCATTCCAAAACCTACACAATTTAGACAATTTTTAAATTAACGGTCCGACCGATAAACTCCCTGAGTTTTTGTCATCAATTGTAACCAGTCTCGGCCCGGGCCGTGGCCAAATATCTAAGACCCTACACAATTTAAAAGCATCAATCAACTCAACCCGAAAAGCCCTGTTATGTGGACACCCCACATCCCAGGCTTCCCCGAAGTTTTAAGTTAAAAGGTAGACGCCCGAAACCCGGTTTCTACTGACCAAAAAAGTGCAAACCACCGTCCCGGACGGCAAAGTGGTCCAACCACTAGTTATTCTGGAGTGCCCCAAGCTCCACAGTGACCAACTGACTATCCCTCAACTGAGGACAAGGTCTAAGCGTCCTTGACCTTGGCAACCGTTACGTCTGAGCAATGCACTTGTTAGACTCCCAGAGTCCGTTCTATACAATTTAATTATTTTGAAGACACCCCGAAAATCATAAACCCACCATATCGGTGTCCAAGCCCGGCTTTATATTCAATTGAGACTTTAATGTCACAAACTTCACCAATTACCTATTATTCTAAATTCTCTTTATCCTAAATCCTCTTTATTCTTATTCCTTTGGGACTTTAACCCGGTACCTTTAGTGAGACTCTAACTCACTTTTACTCTTTTTCTTATCATTACTTCAACTTCAACTTCTCATGAGATTTTCACCAAAACCAAAACAGACCTTTACCAGTAATTTTCAGTGAGTAGACTTTCAATTTTGTCAGACCCAATTCAGCACTGTTTGGAAATAATTCAACAGGTAGTGCCTTACCTTTGAATAAGCCGGCTTATGTCCACTCACTTCGACCACTGACTCGTGTCTGCCTGTTTGAGCACCTTGGACCCTCTCAGTCTCAACCTCCACCTTTTCTCCCTCAACCCTCGGCCAATGCACCAAATGTTACGGGTCCGAAATTGAGGATAAGAGTAAAACAATGATGGTCCAGAAAAGGCCGTTCAAACAATTGATTTTAATGAATGCACGCAGCGTGGAGAGGTGCAAACTGCAAAGCAGTTGTACATCTCTACCCAAAATACACTCTAGATTGCTTTTATAACATCAGGGTATTGTAACGCCCCTTCTTGCGTTTACAAGCAAATAATTTGCATGTACAGAACATTCATGTATTTTAAGAATTAACTGCAACATAGAGGTTCCTCTTTCTGGCATCCTCTTAAGAATATGGTGATGATCTAAGGCCTTTGAGGTCACCA
>NC_031979.2:37448010-37523010 GCF_001858045.2 Oreochromis niloticus
TTCTTTAACTATCAATAGTCCTCATCATTTATTTCAAGGGGTCTCCTTTCCATAAGTTTGATCTTTGACTGGCAGCTGCACTCACGGTGAAACTTGTTTATCTCTGTTCGGAATGGCAGATAGAGCAGGCAGATTAAGTTAAATTTATGGGGGTTTCTTATGTAATTTCCACTAATTAATTGGTTTTTTTAGCACCGACTCTGTATTTTATTTTTATTTTTACAGAGTTTGTTTCAAATATTCAGGTTAAAAAACTAATCTGAATTCATGTTAATGATCACAAAGTTACATGTGCAGTACTCTGTACAGCTTACATCCTTTAAGAGAAATAATTGCAGCATTAATATTTGTTTTCAGTACTCAGGCAGCAGCTATAACATTGCTGTATGTTGGTGACCACAATGCAGGAGCAGACTGAACCAGGACTGCAAACCTGCTCCATCTTCTCGTCTGGAGATTTCCATTTACAAAGCACCAACAACTCAAAGGTAAATATTATATTGGAAAATCTGTTTATATATGTTTATATAGTATGTATGGCATATAAGGCTTTGTCCTTTTTTAAATAAACAGCTCATATGTCAGCAGAAGTTTCCATTTTTCCATTAATAGAAAAATGATCAACATTATTCATTTCCTGAAAACTGATAGTGAGCAGTTATTCATTTAACAGTATTTATTTGTAAGAAACAATATTTTTAATATATACAAGGACCAATGCATTTTAATTTAAAAATCACAGTAGATGTTCATTTAAAAGACAATCCAATGACAATCAGAAAATAAAAAGAGACAGAAATACAAGTTAAAATTTAGAATTTGTTTTATTGATTTGGAAAATTTTCTCAAATTGCTCATCAATTTGATTTAAATAGGCCAATAACAAAAGCTGATTGAAAGTGCTTTATATTATAAAGACCCTACAATGCAAGAGAGAAAACCCCAACAATCTTATGATCCCTATGAGCAAGCACTTGGCAACAGGGCAGGAAAAACCCCCTTTAATGGGAGGAAACCTGCGCAGAACCAGGCTCAGGCGGGCGGCCATCTGCCGAGACCGGTTGGGGGATTTGAATCCAGTTATAATCAAATTTCTCTCTTGCTACGACATTTTTGATGTTATGTATTTCGGTATTCATCTGCAAGGAAAAAGATGACTGTTTTCCTTCAAGATGAATACTAAGTTGATGTTAAAAACCACCACTTCAAGTTGTGCGTCTAAATGGCTTGGTGATGGCTTTGGTCAACGCAGTGAAAAACCTGACAATGGCATTTGGCTTCTTTTTTGTGTCTGACAGATGTTCAGTCAAGCAATGTGCAATGGTTTTTACAGCTATGGATTTCTGTAACTCCAGAGCAACCTGAACAGTTTCGACACTCCCAAGAAATTGCGCAAGTCTCTAAGAATGTACTTTTCCAGATTTTTTAGGTTTTGTGGAGTTATAGTAAGTTTTTTATCCCTGAGTTCGCCCCATACTTCTTCCAAAAGCCAGGTGTGGATTTCTGTGTGCCTACACAAGTGCACTTCATCTTTAATTTTTTAGCTATGCGGTTAAATAATTTATGAAGGACTGTTTTAATGTAAGCTTTGTGTACAGGATCATCTAGTACAAACGGCTCAGGTTTTGGTTGGGACGTTACAACTGGAATTCTTTCCATTGTCTGTGGTTGTGTCTGTGGTTGTGTCTGTGTTTCTGTCTGTGGTTGTGTCTGTGTTCTGTCTGTGTTTCTGTCTGTGGTTGTGTCTGTGGTTGTGTCTGTGTTTCTGTCTGTGGTTGTGTCGTGTTTCTGTCTGTGTTGTGTCTGTGTTTCTGTCTGTGTTTCTGTCTGTGGTTGTGTCTGTGTTTCTGTCTGTGGTTGTGTCTGTGTTTCTGTCTGTGGTTCTTGAGTCCCAAGTATTGCAAGCATTACACTCTGACTATGGCTCTCAGCTTGGGTGCATAACCACCATCTCATGAGTGCCAAGAAAACTTTCACTTGTAGGTTTACATGTGCTGTTCTGAAACAATCAGGTAAAGTTTCAGGTCCCATGTCCCCTACAGCATATTTATTTAGCATGTCTGTGAGGGCCTGGGTGAACTCCAGAGATTTGCCGATCGAAATTTGTTTAAATAGTTCAAACTCATTTGAATTACAATCTTTTACAGTCTGAAGCAGCAAGTCGACATCATTAACAAGCTCCTCCACCGATTCACTGCTTTCAACTTTCTCCTTTCTCTGGAATTAGCCCTGGTGTTTTTGGCAATGCGAAGAATTGTCGCTTTTGCAAATTGCTTCGCAAAAAATGTTTTGAGCTTACCTGTGTTGTTTTGTACGACTGCTTCCATTTCTCTGTAAATGATGCGGGAGTGGTAACTTCACCACGCTCTACAGAACATTGAATCTTTGCCTCAACTAAGAATGTGAGCTGTCTTGCAATTTCCTCAATCTCTTCAGTTGTTGGTGGTTCCTTCTTGTTATGAGGAGACATAGTTTTATGCAAAAG
This sequence comes from Oreochromis niloticus, assembly GCF_001858045.2. Taxonomy (NCBI): domain Eukaryota; kingdom Metazoa; phylum Chordata; class Actinopteri; order Cichliformes; family Cichlidae; genus Oreochromis; species Oreochromis niloticus. The sequence continues at coordinate 37,450,496 of NC_031979.2, forward strand.
TGGAAAAAAATTATCAGCAGCATTTTTGATGTGAAATGTCACAGTTTCCAGAAATTCACTATCTAAGCTGTCCTGGGAGCCTATCGTGGGTGTTTTATATCCTTGATCCAGATATTCTTTTGGAACACTTGGACTATCTAACATTTTAGTGTCCTCATCTGAATCACTGGAGCTACTGGAGCTACTGGTATCAGTGCTCGTGCTGAAATAATTTATCTTGGCGATGAAAGCTCTAATCATTCTCCCAACAAAATGGATCATTTTGTTCAGCCGTTTTGGAGGAAGGATGTGCTCGCGTTCTCCAAAACTTGTTTTGCTGTCAGAAGACTGTGCAGATATAATACTTAGCACAACCTCCTTAGCAAGCAGATGTTCTAAATTTTCAGTACTTCCTTGTCGCCCTGAGGAACCATTTCCAAAGCTTTAGCAAAAGCCTGTGGAAGTACATCTTCTGATATTTCAGTGTTGGCATTCTGAGTCATCATTTCAAAGTGTTTCAAACCTATTTCAGTTATCCCTACAATGAGCTCTCCTAGAAGACTCTTAGTGGCAATGTCCAAGTCTCCTGATCTAATGGTATGCACTGTACAGCCGTCAAATTTTCAAAGAAAGATCTGATCACAGGATAAATATGTGCTGCTGTGATTTCCTCAATGTCCTCAGTATTTAAGTATTTGTCTTCCATTTTTATATATTTTGTGGATGAGTTAAATGATAATTTGGTATGTTTTGAGTTGAACGCGTCCGAAATGCACCTTCCACTGTGAAAGCATGTAAAAAGTAAGCAGGACTGTTGTATTTAAGGGGTTTGGAGCTGGCGACGTCAAAGGAAAGTTCAAAGGTTCAAAGGCAAGCCCATGACGTCACCGGAAATTACTGTTCCATCGGTCCCGCCCCCAGCGACTGCTGCTCCGGATTTGTTGTTGACATCGCCAAAAATGTTCCAAGCGACAGAAAAGCGGATTATTTGAAAGTTTTTCAGTTCAACTAACTAATTAACTTTACCTGCGGGGCGCGCGACAACGGTGAGAGCAGCCAATGCGTCAGCCTTCAGTCTGCTGCTGAAAAACTCGTTTTAACGGCGTTAGTAACGGAGGCTTCCTCAGCACCTCCTCCTTTTAAACGCCTTTCAGCGTTTTCATTACATGAAAGTAGATCATGTTAAACCTAAAATGTCCTTGTATAGTGTCAAGTCACGCTATTAAAAAATTGGATAACTTTAGGATCAGCTTTGAAGTTATCTGGATAAGTCAAAAATCCTGTTTCATAGGCCTCTATACTGTGAAGAAAGGCTTTAAGCTTATGTGGGTAACTTCAGGGTTGACCCTGGGTTTTACTTTAAATCATTGTACATTTTCTATACACACGAAGAAACACTGATATTTCTATATGATTCTTTAATGTCATTTCACTGTATTCACGGAGAGAACTTTGTACCCACACTGAGGCTACTACTGGCTACCCTCACATAATCAGTTTTTCACCAAATACATCGTCTAGGAACCGACTAAATTGTGTATGCCAAATTTTGCTAGTTTTGGTCATGAGTTATTTAAAAATGAATTTGTTCTGTCACGTAACCTTGAGAGCTTAAGTACAACCTCATATCAGATTGCACGCCTAACTTGACCTTTCATACAACTCATAACATGGACGACGCGACAGCTCCCCAAAAATGAAGCCAAAACGTCTCTATCGCCCCTGGTGTCTGGCTGCAGTATAGGTCATAAATCCCACCTCCTCCATGTTAGCAGATGGGACTGGGGTCAGACTAAAATAAAAATTTCTCCAAAGATTTTAACTATCAATTTCTCATCATTTATATTCAAGGGGTCTCCTTTCCTATAAGTTTGATTCTTTGACTGGCAGCTGCACTCACGGTGAACTTGTTTATCTCTGTTCGGGAATGGCAGATAGAGCAGGCAGATTAAGTTAAAATTTATGGGGTTTCTTATGTAATTTTCCCACTAATTAATTGGTTTTTTTTAGCACCGACTCTGTATTTTTATTTTTATTTTACAGAGTTTGTTTCAAATATTCAGGTTAAAAAACTAATCTGAATTCATGTTAATGATCACAAAGTTACATGTGCAGTACTCTGTACAGCTTACATCCTTTAAGAGAAATAATTTGTAGCATTAATATTTGTTTTTCAGTACTCAGGCAGCAGCTTTAACATTGCTGTATGTTGGTGACCACAATGCAGGAGCAGACTGAACCAGGACTGCAAACCTGCTCCATCTTCTCGTCTCTGGAGATTTCCATTTACAAATGTCTGTGAAGGTTCTCAGTCATCCAGGTCATTGTAGTCAAAGGAGTTTGCAAAGAAAGGCGTCTGGACTTCTTTAAGTTGCTTGAAGACGTTTCACCTCTCATCCGAGAAGCTTCTCCTCAGTGACAACAACACCTACGAAGCTTTAAAACGAGACCCCACAAGCAGCTACAAAAAGAAAGTTATAGCTTGCCTTCAAGACCTTGAAAAGGACAAAATCATTGACCGCCTCACATATCACCGCCTTTATCCAGGGGATGCCATACCCTGCATTTATGGACTTCCTAAGATCCACAAGGAAGGGTCCCACTCAGACCCATAGTCAGTAGCATAAACTCAGCCACTTATAACATTGCAAAACACCTTGCTACCATCCTTGCACCTCTCGTGTGGGAACACACCACATCAAGAACTCCACTGACTTCACCGACAAGGTCCAGAAACTTACCCTGGATCCAGATGAAACCATGGTGTCCTTTGATGTAGTCTCTCTCTTCACTTGCATACCCACCACGGAAGCAGTGGAGACTGTCAGAAAACGACTACAAGAAGACAGCTCCTTGAAGACAGGACCAACTTCACACCCGATCAGATCTGCACACTGTTAGACCTCTGCCTTACCACAACATACTTCAAATACAACGAAGGCTTCTACAGACAAAAACATGGCTGTGCCATGGGCTCCCCTGTGTCACCTATTGTAGCCAACCTTTACATGGAGGAAGTTGAAAGAAAGGCTCTTGGCTCTTTCAAAGGAGGAGCACCCAGCCACTGGTACAGATATGTAGACGACACCTGGGTCAAAATCAAGACAAAGTAGTGGGATCCTTTACTGTGCACATTGACGCCGTGGATAAAAACATCAAGTCACCAGGGAAGACACAAGGATAACTGTTTGCCTTTCCTGGACTGCGCTGTGCACATTGAAGAGAATGGCAACCTCAACATTGAAGTTTACCGGAAGCCCACACACACGGACCAGTACCTCCTCTTTGACTCCCATCACCCTCTGGAACACAAACTTGGAGTAATCAGGACCCTACACCACCGGGCAGAACTTGTTCCCTCTAAGCCTGAAGGGAAAAAGAAGGAACACACACATGTAAAGGAAGCTCTTAAAACATGCTGTTATCCTAATTGGGAGTTATAAAGTCAGCAAAGATGCAGAGAAAAGAAGATCAGACACCAGCGAGGGAGGATAAGAAAGACAGACGCAACAAACGTTGTCATCCCCTATGTAGCCGGTGTATCAGAGAAACTCAGGAGAGTTTTCTCCAAGCACGACATCCCAGTGTACTTCAGACCCAGCAACACACTCAGACACAAACTGGTTCATCCCAAGACAGAACTCCTTAAACAGAAACTTATTAACAACGTGGTGTATGCTGTACAGTGCAGCGAGGAATGCCCAGAGCTCTACATCGGAGAGACCAAACAGCCACTTCACAAACACATGGCACAACATAGAAGAGCCACCTCCACGGGCTGGACTCAGCGGTCCATCTGCATCTAAAGGTCAAAGGTCACTCTTTTGAGGATGCCAATGTTCACATTTGGACAGAGAGGACAGATGGTTTGAAAGAAGAGTGAAAGAAGCCATTTATGTCCACTGTGAGTAACCATCTTTGAACAGAGGTGGTGGTTTACGACACCAACTGTCTGCATCTATATATCCAGTTTTGAGATCTTCCCAGACGCCTTAAAGCCACTCACACTCTGGGCCATCTGACCTCAGGAAAATCACATGATAGGGTGGGGCCAGGTTCACATGAGCTCACCCGAAACCCTGGCTGATTGTGACCCACACCCGTTTTCACACTGGGACTCAAATCTGGGACTCTCCACCATTTGACCTTAGAACTGAAGAAGCTTCTCAGATGAGAGGTGAAACGTCTTCAAGCACTTAAAGAAGTCCAGACGCTTTTCTTTCCAAGCTCCTTAGACTGTAGTATCTTGTCTTTACGATATAAAGTGCCTTGACGCAATTGTTGTTGTAATTGACACTATATAATACATTTAATTGAATTTTTTCATATTATTTATGTTACCTTTATTTAATTTTTTTGTTTGTTCCCCTTCTTTGTCCTCACTATTTGTTCTTCACAATACTCACTGCTGGATTTAATAGAATTACAGACATTATATACAATACACAGTCACTTCAATATTTAAATATTACCGTTGTCTGTAATGTTCTATGTATGTCATGTCTGTTTATGTGTGTTGTCCTAAGATATGAGAGACAGAGAGAGAGAGCATATTCAAGAGTCTTGATGAGCACTGAAACTCCCTCAATGTAAAATACATGTTACCTGAGAATCTGGAGTTTACACTGTGGACTGGACAGGCCAACAGAAAGCAGCTTCACCCCTGATCCTGCAGCAGATTATAATTCAGGGACAGAGTTTGCAGACTGGAGGACTGGGTGCTGAGGACTGATGAGAGTATCTGGCAGGATACATTTGTGAGGTAGTTTTTTTCCAACCTAGATGTTAAAAGAAACATTTGTTTTAATTTCAGATGTTTCTATAAGTCTTCAGAGTACTTGCAGCAGTTATTCAACAACCAAAACCCCAAAACAAAACAATGTAATTCTAAGATATACCACTGATCACAAAACCTGTATATATCCAGACGGCATTTTGCTCTTCATATCTTAAAGTAGAGATAGTGTCTGTCTCCGAATCCAAACTGGAAGCTGGTTCCACAGAAGAGGGGCCTGAAACTGAAGGCTCTGCCTCCCATTCTACTTTTAAATACTCTAGGAACAACAAGTAGCCTGCAGAGCGAGAGCGAAGTGCTCTAATAGGGTGATATGGTACTTCTGATTTGGGATTACGCTGTGCAAGGAACATTACATTGGACTATTACCACTTCTACGGCTTTCCAGAGGACATAATAACAACTCAGGAATGCATGAAAGATGGCGCTGGGGTCATGGCATGCCGTTTCTCGGTTCTAAAATGTTTATGTATTGTGTTCATAGTGGTGTCCCTGCTAGCTTTAAAAACCCACTCTCTGTTGTGTATGAGTGACAGACGCTTCTTAACATCCGTGACTGACTGCTGATGCTCCCCTGCGTTAGTCAGTGATTGAAAGACTCCTGCCACCAATGGTATCGGTACAGGAGGAACTGCATCAACGTGATCCACCTAGGAATCCTTCGAAACAGAAGCGCTGGAGACGTGGATGTATATGCTGCACGCGCTCCGGGAAGTGTGTGCAGGTCAGTACTTGGATGACCCGCGGGTCTTGCAGCGATCCTGACTGTTTAGAATTTTTTTCTGCCCTCAAACAGCGCTGCCTTTTTCCTGTTTACCTGACGCCATCAGAGCACGCTAACCTGATGCAGCTTTATTGGTCGCCATGCCGACGGGATACAGGGGAGGTGGAGCAAATATAAACAACTTGCAATTACAGCATATCCAACCCACCACCATGGATTGGCAGAGAGTTAAATTAGCTGTCTTAAATGCAAGATCTTTATCAATAAACATATGTTCTTTCGGACTTTTTAACCATAGTTTTAACCGTAACCAACAAAATCGAGAAACTGAGATTACAGACTGCAGTCAACAAGTCTGTATGGGACAGCAACATTACACTGCTCACAGAGACTTGGCTGCAGCCATCAATTCCAGATTCGGCTATTGAGTTAGCATGCTGCACGGTCCACCGTCACGACAGGAACAGCCACCCCAGTAAGAACAAAGGACAGCTGGTGCAAAAACACAAAGACTGTAGACAGCCACTGTTCCCCGGATTTGGGAAAACACACTGGACAAAAGCCTACAGCAACATCCAAAAAGGCTACAGAGCAACCCCTCTGCCACATTTAGGTTGTCAGACCACATGTCCATGCTGCTGATCCCTGCATCCACGTTAGGAGGAGAGCCCCTCCAGCCACAAAAACTGTGAAAACCATCACAAGCATCACATCAGCTGCAGGACTGTTTTGAAAACACAGACTGGACTGTGTTTGAACACCAGGACCTCGAAGAGCACACAACATATTAACTTCTGTGTCGACAGTGTCACTGTGGACAAACGTCTCCGGGTGTATTCCAACCAGAAACCTTGGATGACTAAAGAGGTCCAGGTCCTGCTGAAGCAACGTGACGCCGCTTTCAGATCCGGTGATGGTACGCAGTACATTGCAGCCAGATCTGAGTTGAAAAGAGGCATCAGAGAGGCCAAGGCAGCGTACAAGAGGAGGATTGTAGACCACTTCAGCAATAACAACTCAGGACAGGTATGGAAGGGAGTTCAGCGCTTAACCAACTACAAGCCTGACAATATCACGTTGACTGAGTGCAACGCGGCGCTTGCAGACCACTTCTTTGCGTGCTTTGAAGTAAAGCGACCAGAAGCAGCAGCATCCCAAGCCTCATCGTGCAGGAATATGAGGTGAGGCGCACACTGAGGGCAGTGAACCCCAGGAATGACGCCGGTCAAAATGGGGTGAACGGAAGGGTTCTAAAAGACGTCTAACTGGCTGGTGTCTTCACTAAGATCTTCAACACTTCACTGTCCCAGTCCTGCATCCTGCTGTGCCTAAAGTCAGCCACAATTGTCCCACTGCCTAAGCGGACCAACATTAGCAGCCTCAATGACTACCGATATAATGAAGTGTTTCGAGAAACTAGTCTGACATCACATCATGTCCTGCCTGCCACCCACACTCGACCTGCTCCAGTTTCCATACAGAGCTAACAGATCAACTGAAGATGCCATTGTTACAACGCTCCACACCACCACCTCTCACCTGGAACAACAGAGGCGTTACGCCAGGCTGGTCTTTGTTGACTTTAGCTGTGCTTTCAATACAATACTCCCGGACAGACCGATAATAAAACTGATATCGAACTTCCTTCAACTACCTGCTGCTGGATCAGAGACTTCCTGTCAGACCGTGTACAGAGAGTTAGGGTGGGGCCACATCTTTCCTCAGCCTTAACACCAACTCTCCACAAGACTGTGTACTGAGTCCCCTACTGCACACTCTGTACACACATGACTGTGTCAGTACCCACCCAGACAACGCAACAACGCAGTGATTAAGTTTGCAGATGATACCACCGTGGTGGGGCTCATCTTTGGGGAAGACGAGACTGCATACAGAGCTTTATATGTGTGCGCGCATGCGCGCGCGTACACACACACACACACACACACACACACACACACACACGATGAGCAATGTAAATTTATTTAACCTGAGAATTTGGAGTTTACTCTGTGGACTGGACAAGCCATCAGAAAGCAGCTTCACTGCTGAATCCTGCAGCTTGTTATAATTCAGGGACAGAGTTCTCAGACTGGACTGGGTGCTGAGGACTGATGAGAGATCCTGACAGCATGCATTTGTGAGGCTGTTTTGGTCCAACCTAGATGTTAAAGGAAACACATTTGTTTTTATTTCAGACACTGAAATTGAAATAAAAGTCTTCCTTTCAATAAAATCAACAAACACCTGAGAGTTTTCAGTTGACAGTTTGGATTCTGCAGTCCAGCACAGAGTGAGATCACTCCTGAGTCTTGGAGGTTGTTGTTACTAAGGTCTAGTTCAATCAAATTACACAATGGGGAGTTAAAAATGTTTGCCAGAAATAAGCAGCTTCTGTCTGTCAGTTTACAGTCACTTAGTCTGGAGGGGCAAAAAAAAACCAAAACAGAAAGTTACAAATATTACAAATGGATGTAATTTGTTTTTTTCTTTCATGCTTCTATATATTGTTATTTATAAAAATCAACCTACAGAGCTGTGCTGGAGGTTTTGACCACTGGCAGCAGCCTCAGAAGAGCCTCTTCTGAAGCAGAGTATTTCTTTAGGTCAAACACATTGAAATTTTCTTCAGATGACAGTAGGATGAAGATCAATGCTGACCAGTGAGCAGGTGATAGTTCATTTGTGGAGAGTCTTCCTGATCTCAGTGATTTTTGAATTTCCTCCACTAGAGAACTGTCATTCAGTTCATTCAGACAGTAAAACAGATTGATGCTTCTCTGTGAAGAGACTTTTGTTATCATCTTTTTGATGTATTGGATTGTTTTCTGTTTAGGTTTTGAGCAACTGTCTTGCTGCCTTGGCAAACCTTGCAGGAGACTCTGGTTGGTTTCCAGTGAAAGACCCAAGAGGAAACGGAGGAAGAGATCTAGGTGTCCATTTGGGCTCTGCAAGGCTTTGTCCACAGCACTCTGGTAAAACTTTGTAGCTGCGTTGTCCTTAAATAACAGTTCAGACAACTTGGATTTAGATTGTGCATCAGAAAGCAGATTGACTCCAGACTTGATGAAGGTCAGATGGACATGAAGAGCAGCCAGAAACTCCTGAACGCTCAGATGGACGAAGCAGAACAACTTGTCCTGGTAGAGTCCTCTCTCCTCTTTGAATATCTGTGTGAACACTCCTGAGTACACTGAGGCTGCTCTGATATCGATGCCACACTCTGTCAGGTCTGATTCATAGAAGATCAGGTTTCCTTTCTGGAGCTGATCATAAGCCAGTTTTCCCAAAGACTCAGTCATCTTCCTCCAGTATTGATACGTCTCAGCTCCTCCATCATACTTGACCTTCTTCACTTTGGCCTGAACCACCAGGAAGTGGATGTACATCTCAGTCAGGGTCTTGGGCAGCTGTCCTCCCTCTCTGGTTTTCAGCACATCTTCCAGAACTGTAGCAGTGATCCAACAGAAGACTGGGATGTGGCACATGATGTGGAGGCTTCGTGATGTCTGGATATTGCTGAGGACAATGCTAGCCTGTCGCTCATCTCTGAATCTCTTCCTGAAGTACTCCTCCTTTTGTGGATCAGTGAACCCTCTGACCTCTGTCACCATGTGAACATACTCAGGAGGGATCTGATTGGCTGCTGCAGGTCGTGTGGTTATCCAGAGGCGAGCGGAGGGAAGCAGCTTACCACTGATGAGGTTTGTCAGCAGCACATCCAGTGAAGTCGACTTTCTGACATTAGTCAGGGTTTTATTTTTTTCGAAGTCCAGAGGAAGGCGGCACTCATCCAGACCATCAAAGATGAACACAACTTGAGGCTTGTCATAGTTATAGGTTGTTCCTTTTGTTTCAGAAAAGAAGTGATGAAGAAGTTTCATCAAGCTGAACTTTTTCTCTTTCAGCACATTCAGCTCTCTAAAAGTAAATGGAAATATAAACTGAATGTCCTGATTGGCTTTGTCTTCAGCCCAGTCAAGAGTGTATTTCTGTGTTAAGACTGTTTTCCCAATGCCTGCTACTCCGTTTGTCAGCACTGTTCTGATTGGCCCATCTCTTTCAGATGAAGTTTTAAAGATATCTTCACATTTGATTGTCATTTCTGTTGTGGCTGTTTCCTAAATACTGCTTCAATCTGTCTGATCTCATGTTCATCATTGATGTTTCCAGTCTCTCCCTCTGTGATGTAGAGCTCTGTGTAGATCTCATTGAGGAGTGTTGGATTTCCAGCTTTAGCAACTCCCTCAAACAAAACCTGGAATTTCTTCTTCAGATTACATTTGAGTTTCTGCTGGCAGTTCATTGTGTTAGTTTCTGTATTAAAAATAAACAAACAAAAACAAAACATAAAAACAAAACAGTAATAACACCAAGTGGAGTTTGCAGTAACAATGGCAAAAGTGATACCTCATTTTCAAAAGAGATCAGACAATGGGTAAAATCCAAATAAAAACAGAATCCAGTGATTTTAAATACATATTTGAGTACTGTCTGACTACTATCAGGCGCACTTAAAATGCTTTAATTTTCTCAAAAATCGACAGTGTGCCTTATAATCTGGTGCGACTTATGATGAACTTTGGTTGTGCTTACTGACCTCGAACCAATTTTATGTGGTACACGGCGCTCAAAAATCTGTCAAAAATGTTTTAGAACGACTTTGGTAAGCTATGAAGCCGCACCACTTGATGGATTCAGTGTTGCCAACTTAGCGATTTTGTCGCTATATTTAGCGAGTTTTCAAACCCACTTAGCGACTTTAATTCTAAAAAGCGACTAGCGACAAATCTGGCGACTTTTTCTGGTGTTATTGGAGACTTATTTATGACAACTTTTTGACGTGAAAGCGCGTATCGCTCTTACTCCAAACAAGCAGCGGTGCTGCCGTGGGCACCTCGCCCCTGCCAAAGCGCTCACGGGCGGAGGATAGTCCTCCCCCAGCTGCTATCAGGGCAGGAGATGTTCACGCCTATGCGTCCAAACTGCAAATGAATCGCGCATGAGCGAAGCCGCTCCTCCCGCACTGACTGTAACGCAGTCAATTCTTCTTTTACTCTTATGCTGTTTTGTGGATCACAAGGTTTAAAACTACTTATAAACACACACACACACACACAAAGTTACTCCACCAGAGTGCCTATTTTGGGTCACTTTGCTGGTCCAAGCCCGGGTGAAGGAGCAGGGTTGGAACTGACATTAAAAAACAATTGCTAAAAGAAATTTAATTTGTAGTTCTAAATAAAGTCTAAATGCATTTAGGACGGTTGTTTTACTCACTTTATGTCTTTTCCACGATGTTATTTCTCTCTCCAACAACATAGGTTACAATTACATTAGTATGACCAATTATGCAAATTAGGCGATGACGTCATTTAGCGACTTCTAGCGACTTTTAGGACAACCAATAGTGATTTTCCTTACTGAGGAGTTGGCAACACTGGATGGATTGTCTGAGTATTACGGCTACCGTAGTCAGGAGCCTCGCGGAGTAATCTGGGTCCTAAACTCCGTCACCTCAGGTCCCAAAGTCAAATGAACTTTAATAAAATGTTCAGCGTTGCGGCTTTACCAGGTGTAACAATTAAGTTTAACATCCAGGCATCCATGAAAACAGGATTTATTACATTTAACAGAGTTAGCAGTTAGCAGGAAGTTAGCTCGCTAGCTTCCACCTAAACATGATATATCATGTTCTGACTGAGAGATTTCTGAAAAAATTCAAACGTACAGCTCTGCTATCACTTCCAACATAAATGAAGACAGAAAACTAAACAGCAGTGATGTTTGTAGGGTTACTGAAGTTGGGCTAGCTGCTATATAATGATGTGCTACGTGATTGCTAGCGACACAGCTATGTTAGCATAGCATAAACACAGTGAAGCTGGAGGATGAACGCTAACTTTTTTCCACTCGATAAAAGTTAACGTGAGGGTTCCCGATGGTTAGGGACAAATGCGATCGCATGGCAGGATGCTGTAAACGGACCAAACTTCAGTCAGGAGAACAACTGAGATAATCCATCCACAATACCAGGTTAGTCATTAATATACTGCAGCAACATGGGAATAGAGCAGCTGTGATAGAATACAGCATTAATGAATCAATGGTACAGAAGTGGAGGAAGCAAGAAGAATGAGTTGAGTGAAGTTTGACTTATCTGACTGTTTTGTTTCGCTTAATGCGCCTTATATGGTCTGAAAAATACGGTACACATGTGTAATGGAGTTCTAATGGCTTCAGTTTTTAGACCTGTATTACATCCATTATTTATATTTGTGCACATGGCATGTAAAAACTTTACATCTGGGGATGCACCATAAAGATTTATATGAATCCTACTATCTAACCCATGTCTTTTTCATTGCTTAATTCGGCAAGACAATACCCAACCACATTATGAATGCATTCCAACAGCATGAATTCATAAAAGAGTCTTGGTATTAAACTACTTGATGTAAACATATACAATTGGGGGGAAATAATCATTTGATACCCTGCTGCATTTCTAAGTTTGCTCACTTACAAAAATAAATAAATAAAAGTGTAAATGATGCATGGCAGACCCGACCACATTGTCGCACTTTTAAATTTCTGGTGCTTATTTCTGGTTGCTGCAGCTTTCCAGCTGCCAGCCATAAGTACACAACAACCTCCTCAGACAGGACCCAGTATACTCTTAAATGCAGGGGAGTTGTGAAGAGCTGATGCAGCTCTGGTGTGTCAGCCTCCCTGCAGTGGCGCCATAGACCATGCCCTGCCACAAACAGTCTCAGTAGTTTGCATTTTAACAGAGAGACAGAATGTCAACCAAAAATCCAGAAAAAAAAAAGCAAAGTCAGCGCAGTCCACAAAGTTAGCATGTATAACTTTGTGTGTGTTTTCTCTGGATTTTTGATTGTGTATTACATTCTTTCTCTCCATGAAAATGAAACTTCCATAAAAATCTTTAAGTGAGCAAATAAATTCAGCATACTTATAATGACACTGATATGCTGAGCCTTAGTTTTTGTTTCGTTATGTTGATGCTGGTAGCGTCCCACTTCAGGTTTATTCTCCTGTTCATTTGGAGTTTTTCCCCCCCATTGTGTCCAGTTCATAGGTTAAGTCTACATCTCTGCATTAGCTGTTCCTCTGTCAGTTACTTCCTGTTTTACTTTGATAATCTCTCATGTTGTGTGCTTTGTATTGTGTTTTCCCTCCCTTGTCATATTCCTGATTTTTTCCCAGTGAATTTTCCCACTAGTCACATTACTATGTGTATTTATGGTATTTATTTGCCCATTGTCCTCTGTGTTCTGTGGTCCCTATTTCTGTGTGCTTCCATTGAGTCTAATTTAGTGGTCCAGGCTCCAGGCCCATCTTCTGTTTTTTGCATGTATTTCGAAAGACTTCAATATTAAACCTGTTTTGAGTTCATTTCCTTTTTCCATGAGTCCTGCATTCAGGTTCACTTCCTGCCCACCACACAGCGATCCATGACAGTATTATGGATCGCCGTGGCATCATTAGATGTTATAGCCTTTGTCATTTTAATTATGATCATTTGTTTCTCGGTATTGTAGAGATGTCTTACTGCTCTGGAGGGACTCAGCTAGTTTGTTGTGATTCAGTCTCCTCAGGAACTGCAGTGTGATCTTAAGAAAAGCTGTTCTCCTGATCCTGATCTGCTTTTCTTCACCAAAATCTCCCACCTCCTCGTGCTTCTTCTGAGTCTCTAAATAGTCAGAGTTTCCTTGACTCAAAACCCTCTGAATCATCTGCAGTTCATTCTTTACAAAGGCTATAATATTCTCCTGAAGTAACTGTAACAGAACAGACAGATTAAAACAGAACCACAATCAGGCAATGTTGGAGTTGACAACACTAGTCTTAATAGCACTGCAAGGATCATCAAAACAGATAATTTTTTAGTGATTTTAAAGACTGTGAAAAATGTTCTACAATCACATACTGCAAATATGGAGTCCAAATCTTGAGGATTGTTATGGTTACATGGAAAACTAGCAGACTCGGTTCCGGCTCCAAGATCTCTGCAGAGAAATAAAACTATGTGTAATGTGTTGTCATAGTTTACATACAGTACCTATGGGTAGTTAACAGTAAATAATGCTTATCTATAGCAGAAAGATCTGGACGGTAGTTTAACTAACACAGTTGTGATCGCATGACCACCTGCAGTTGTGAGCAGCTGTCACAAAACAGACTGAACGCAGGAGATTTACATCTAAAAACGGCCAAGTTCACAGCATAAATAAATCAAAGGAAAAGAACACAATGTCTCACTTCAATGTTTAATAAGTATTAGTAGCTGGTGGACCCCAGCCACTAGAAATTCTACTTATAAAGCATTGTTAGACTATCAAGTTAATTAATTTTCTGTGCTTTCATCCAGTTGTCATCCAGGGTGGCCAATGCAAAAGATGTCCTTTATAATTAGTGCCTTTCATAGCAGACTTATGACAAATGTTACAGGGTTCACTTCCACCTTGCACTGTTTTAAGGAGTTTGATTTAGGTTGTCAGGGAATTTATTTAACCCTGTGAGGTCTGACTTCCTTCTGTGATTACCTCAACATTAACCCTTTGCTGTTCATTTGTTTTAAAATTCTCCAACATTCTGACAATCAAAGGACAAAGAAAGTATAAAGGTTAATCATGCTAACAGATAGACAACAAAATTTGAATGCCCTGTCCCACCACCTCTTCTCAGTTAGTGAAGCCTTACGTCTTTTTTGAGGAAGAATGTTCAAAACTACATGGTTCAGGCATTGAGTGACCACTCTTCATGGACACAGTGGACGTAGAATTGTCCTGATGCCTGCTGAGATACAATTAATGAGGATCAGAGGAAAAAAAAAACAAAAAAAACAAAACAAAAAAAAAAAAACACCACACACACACACACACACACACACTTCAGTTTAAAACAAGTCATCACTTGTTTGGATTGAGCTAGCACATGGGAAACCAGTAAAACCAGACTTGACTAATTCAGCCTCAACAGAACCACTTTCCATTCTTTATTCCAAGTCCTTAATTTTCATCTACTTTTGACCATCCTTAGGATGACTCTTTGTACACCACTTAAAAACAATACATTTGTTTTGGTTTTTTGAAGTTTAATGTTTTCAGTTTCATAAGTCAGATCATGAGCTTCATCAGTACATGAGAAATGTGTTTAAGGGAATGAAAGCACCATATAAACATGGGATTACCTTTTCTTGTTGGAGGATGCACCTAAGAGCGAAAACAAAGTGAGGATGAGAGTTTTTCCTAAATTAGCACTCCGGTTGAAGATTATTTTAATTATTCATTTTATTATTAAAAGTCCTCAACAAACAATAAATATGAAAAAGAAAATAATTAGGACTTACTGGAGTTATTCATTTTTGGATCCATCAGGTCATCTGCATGCTGCACACTCTGGCTTCTAAGGAAACTTATCTGAGTGGGATAGTTGCAAAAGTAGTACGTTAGATTCATACAGCATTGGAGACGCTTCTTATGCCCTTTGAGTTCTAACACCTTATCAAACCAGTCCAGCAAGTGCAAGTAGAAACAGAATTGTTGAGTGGTGTTCAAATGTTAACTGAAATGTAGTAAACGGAGAAGCTAGCAGGGTGCATAATTATAAGAGCTTTAAAGAATTCACAAGACAAAAATGAATACTTTAGAAGCTCCAGGGCAAAAAACAAACAAACAAAAAAAACCAAAGGCTAAAAGCCAAATTCAGTTGAGCACAAAGGTGGCATGACAAAGAAAAAGTGAAAAATACGTAAGACTTGCACAACGTAAATGTTATAGGAACATTATTCACAAGTGGACACAATAACCAAAATTGAATATAATTTTAAAATTGTAGAAGTTTATCACAATTTAAAAATAATTAAAAATAATTATTTTAAAAGTTTAGGAACTTAAGTTAAGCTTTCCAGAACTTCAATATTTTTATTACATTTGAGATTTACCTTTTGACTAATTACACTAACATGTTTTATAAAACAGTTAATTGATTAGTTACATTGCAAACTCCTGGTTTAAAATGTACATGTACTATACCTGTCATGTTTGAGGTTTTCTGACTCAAAACGCAGACTCGGAATCCAAGTTCAGTGCGTTTTTGTTTTTTCCAATTAGAACATCAAGTTGTCAGTGATAGCAGAACCTTCAAGCCGTCTGATCCATAACTCCTCAGCTACAACACTCCGCCAGTTCAACAGATCCTTAATCCTCCTTTTTAGGTAACTCACACCCCAGGTCCAGATACCTGCACAGAAAGAAGCAGAAGGTAAGTTGCAGTCTCTCACAGAAAAAGCAGACAAACATTTCCATACTCCAGATGACCAGAATCAGCTTTTTGGGATTTCCTTACCTGGATGATTGAGCATGCCTCAAGACATGTCCATACTGAGGCACCAATCTCACTAACAGGTCTTTATTAACAGTCTGGCTTTAAATGGACGTCTTCCTCAAGCCTCAGTAGTGAGCGGCAGATCACAAGTTCAGAAACAGGTGGGTTAATCACCTCAGGTACCCAGGTGTGCCCAGGCTGGCAGGAGTAGGCAGAAGATCCGCCTCTAAAACACAGGGTGTGGTTAGTGCACCCACACAACACAGACAGATAGAAAAAGAAAGAAAAACCAGAGTGAGAGAGGGCGGGGGACATCCAGGAGGACCATGACAACACAACTCTTTTGGTTCGGTTATTTTGCTTGGGTAACATACTGTCATGGTCCCTGTGCCTGCCTGGTCGGCCCAGTGAGGCTACATGTGTTTGTTCTGGTTTCTCTCTCTCTCTCTCCTCCCTGCTTGCAACGGTCTGCCTGGGTGGAGCCCATCATGGGCTCCCGCTTTTGGTCCTCGCACTTCCAGTAATTACTCACCTGTGATTCATCAACCTGTCTGTCTGCCGCTTCTTAAGGCAGTGGCTGTGAGCCCTTCGTCGCTGGACTATTGTGTAACACTCCTTAGTGTAATTCTGGCCTTTCCAACATTTCGAGTTCTATTCATGTTTTCCTAGTATTAAACACCTTGACCCTGTATATAGATTCTCCTTGCCCTGTCTTGAGACCCTGTTTCCCAGAACCTGTATGTGAGTGTGGCAGTTTAAGTGTGGCATGTGAGAGGAGGAGGATTTCCATGTGGAGTGAGTCGACCAGCAGTGAGCTGTGTGTGAGAGTGAAGACCCTGTTCCCCTGACTTTCCCCGTGGACCCCTGGGATCCCTGGACCCCCTTTTCCCCACTTGTATATAGTGCACTTGGTGTTGTGTTAATAAGGAACTGTTCATTGTGATTCGCAGTCTGTGGGTGAGTCCATCCTGCTCCGTCATGACACATTCATATTCAAAATAATGACTCTGAAATTTCTTATAGTCCAGTTATTGCTTCAAAAAACAAAATCAAAACAAGATTCTGTGCTCTGATACAGCAATCCAGACTTTTGAGCAGTGTTGGTCAAGTTACTTGAAAAAAGTAATCAGTAACTAATTACTGATTACTTCCCCCAAAAAGTAATCCCGTTACTTTACTGATTACTTATTTTCAAAAGTAATTAATTACTTAGTTACTTAGTTACTTTTTAAAAACACGATTTACAACCTGAATAGGTGATAAAGCGATAGATCTTTCAGCCCAATTCTACTTTTTCTGCATAATCCATCATACAAAATGTAATCAAATGGAAATGTCTCTTTTTAAAACTTGTTTTATTAGTTTTAATCTTTTAACTTTATGCATCAAGCAAAAATTAAATTATATGCAGCATTCTCTGACTGGAAGAAATGTGTTTAACATTTAAACCTATTTTCTGCACATTCCAGCACATAAAATAAAATATGTTTTTGTGTTTACACTCACTCTTTCAAATAGATGCAAGTAAAACACAGCAGAAAATAAATAAAATCAAAGACTAGCGGTCCTGTTGCTCTATTTTCACCTGTAAAGCAGGACTGGGGTAGGCGGAGGTTTACCCTGGTGCAGGTGTGCCGCAGCGGTCAGTGGAAGAATCCGCGAGTTTCTCTGTGAATTTCACATTACGTCGTAGCGCACTCGCTGCTTGCTTGGAAGTTTAGGGGTTTAAAAAGAAGTTTTCTTCCCACGCAGTGAACAGTGGACACTAATGTTTTTGTCACTTTTTATGGAATCAAACTCAAAGTAAGGTCAGTACTTCCACGCTTTAAACGCTGCACGCTCATACTCTCTCCCGTACTTGATATATTATCCATTGTTGATCTGCACACAGCTGTTGTCACGAACGTCGCACTCGCTTACGTCACTGTCATGAGACATTCTCGCAAAAAATCACGGTTTTAGTAACGCAGTAACGCAGCGTTCCTACGGGAAAGTAACGGTAATCTAATTACCGTTTTTGCAATGGTAATCCCTTACATTACTCGTTACTTGAAAAAAGTAATCAGATTACAGTAACGCGTTACAAGTAACGCGTTACTGCCCATCTCTGCTCTTGAGTCTCTAAGGCTACGTTCACACTGCAGGTCTTAATGCTCAATTCCAATTTTTTGATCAAATCCGATTTTTTTGTCTGCTTGTTCACACTACAAATAAAATGCGACAGCAAACGCGCTCTAGTGTGAACGCTCAAAGCGGCCCGCATGCGCAAAAAAAGATATCACACACAACGCGCTCTGTTTAGACCCAGAGCAAACAGTATTGTTTGACTGATGGCCCTTAATATAAAGACTTGTTTCGGACTTTACGTTTCCCAATTTTGCTTTAAGTCGTAAAGTTATTTTGTTATTTACATATGGCCTAATAATGATCCTTATTGCTGTTTTAGAGGAGCGGTGCTTCAAAGGATAGTTGCAGATTTCTGTCAGAATCTGCAGATTTCTGTCAGAATCTGCAGATTATACAGTACAAATAAAATGTTCACGTTGTCTTCCCAACAGTTTCACTAACATCTACACTGGATGGCCAGGAAGCGTTCGCGATGTCTTCTCCGGCGCTGATAATTGGCGTCTGTCTTGTGTCAGTGACGTAAAAGACGGATTTAATGCGACATGACCGTTCAAACAGCAGTCGCTTTCTAAAACATCGGATATGTATCGGATTCAGTACCACATACGAAAGTGACCCAGATCGGATTTGAAAATATCGGATTTGTGCCGTTCACACTGTCATACCATGACCGGATATGGGTCGCATAGGGTCAAAAAAATAGGATTTGATGCGCTTTCGCCTGCAGTGTGAACGTAGCCAAAGTTCGCCAACAGTTTACCAGCATCCAGACTGCTGTACAAATGAATAATGTCATCTTCAGTTCTTGGAATAATTGCTGTAGTAGATGCAGTGCATAGATCAGTCCAAACCTAACCAAGATATTGATCAGCAGTTCTTGGGAGATCTTCACTGACTGGTAATGAACTGGGTCTAGACAGTAATCAGCAGAGGTGAGAAGTAACGAAGTACAAATATTTTGTTACTGTTCTTAATCTATCCATTTTCTACTGCTTATCCAGGGCCAAGTTGCCGACAGCAGCCTAAGCAGAGAAGCGCAGACCTCCCTTGGCTTGCCGAAATAATCTTTCCAGCTTGTCCTAGGTTTGCCCCAGGGCCTCCTCCCAGTGGAACATGCCTGGAACACCTCATCCAGCAGGTGCCCAGAAGGCATCCTTGTCAAATGCCCGAACCACCTTAATTGCATCCTTGTGGCAGAGTAGCGGCTTTATTCTGAGCCCTTTCTGGATGGCCAAACTCTTCACCCTATCTCTAAGGGAGAGGCCAGCCACCCTTCGGAGAAAGCTCATTTCTGCCGCTTGTATCTGCAATCTCGTTCTTCCGGTCACTACCCACAGCTTGTGACCATACGTGAGGGTAGGGATGTGGAACGACCGGTAAATTGAGAGCTTCACTTTTATGCTCAGCTCTCTCTTCACCGTGACAGACCAGTACAGCGTCCGTATCACTGCAGCTGCTGCACCAATCCATCTTCTTCCCTTACTTGTGAAGAAAACACCGAGATACTTAAACTCCTCCACTTGGGGAGGAGGTTCCAGGTCCCTGACCTGGAGTGGGCACTTCACCCTTTTTTCCACTGAAGACCATGGACTCAGATTTGGAGGTGCTGATTGTCATTCCCGCTGCTTCACACTGACATGAGAACTGCTCCGGTGCGAACTGGAGGCCACCACCTGATAAAGCCAACAGAACCACATCATCTGCAAAAAGCAGGGATGAAACCTCCCACCACCTGGCTTTGCCTTGAAATTCTGTACTAATAATCTGAATCAGTGACAAAGATTGTGTGAACACAGTTCAAGAACACAGGTGTCGAACTCCAGGCCTCGAGGGCCGGTGTCCTGCAGGTTTTAGATGTGTCCCTGATCCAACACAGCTGATTTAATGGCTAAATTACCTCCTCAACATGTCTTGAAGTTCTCCAGAGTCCTGGTAATGAAGAAGAAACGTGAGCCGACATCAGACCTAAGGCCACCTTAAACTGTTTTGAATAATCACCTTAGTATCTTGTTTATCACCCATAACAAAAAGTGTCACTGCCTGGTCGTGGCAGTCGTTTGTCTCTGAGCCAGAGAGAGGACGTCCATCGCATTTGACTTTTACTCCATTGTCTCTTCCCAGAATCTAATTTCTTTGGTTTTTTTGGTTCCTGTCTGGCAATGGTCCAACAAACGGTCTCTACATTGGTTAAAATTAAAATTATTTTTATTTTTCCATTTCATGAGGACAGTCTTCTTAGCAATGGATAAAGCAGCGAGAGCCATGTGGACTGTACTCATCTCCACGGTGACATCATCTAAGTCACCCGAAAAGCAAACTGAAGTGGAGGCTGGAATGTTACTTTAAAAATCTTGGATAAGTTTGTGCATATTCAACACCAGAACCTAAGAGCATGGATGTAATTTTTAGGTGTATTGCCTTCATAGTGCTAACAGTTGTTAGAAGAAGTAAAACCCATCCTGAACATCCGTTGATCTGTATAGTGCACTCTATGTATTATTGTATTAACTGTACCAAGGGATGTAAAAGAATTTGTACCACACTTGGTGGTGTTTGTAATTTGACTTGATTAGGCTTAAATTTCTTTTTTACTATAGATTTGATTTGTTGATATTCTAAAAATCTATTCTTGTTAATCCCGTATTGTATAACTAATCTGTCAAATGGAATAAAGTCTGTTCCTTCGAATATATCTTCCAAGTATTTAATTCCTTTACGACTCCAGTCTGGGAAGTTAATCATATTATTGTTCTGTAGTATGTCAGGGTTGTTCCAGATGGGCGCACGTTTGCTTGGGATTAACGGAGACACCATGCTGTCAGAGAGGAACTGATGTTGATGCTTTTGAAGCATATCTGTTATTTGATGTTTGAGCTAATGAATGGTAGGTCTGAGATCTCTAGAATAGAATAGAATAGAATAATCCTTTAACTGTCCCACAAGGGGAAATTTGGTTGTAACAGCAGTCAGAAAGACACATACAGTGGCTTGCAAAAGTATTTGGCCCCCTTGAACTTTTCCACATTTTGTCACATTACAGCCACAAACATGAATCAATTTTATTGGGATTCCAGGTGAAAGACCAATACAAAGTGGTGTACACGTGAGAAGTGGAACGGAAATCATACATGACTCCAAACATTTTTTACAAATAAATAACTGCAAAGTGGGGTGTGCGTAATTATTCAGCCCCCTGAGTCAATACTTTGTAGAACCACCTTTTGCTGCAATTCCAGCTGCCAGTCTTTTAGGGTATGTCTCTACCAGCTTTGCACATCTACAGACTGAAATCCTTGCCCATTCTTCTTTGCAAAACAGCTCCAGCTCAGTCAGATTAGATGGACAGCGTTTGTGAACAGCAGTTTTCAGATCTTGCCACAGATTCTCGATTGGATTTAGATCTGGACTTCTCACTCACCTCTCCCTCTGATCACCTATCTCATAATCTAAATCAATCTAGCTGTTATATCAGACTAAACACTAAGACTTTTTTATAGTAAGGGTAAAATTGAGCCTGACTTTTTTTTTTGCATCTTGCATGTTCTCCCCAGGTACTTAGGATTCTACCAACAGTGAAAAATAAAGATTGTGAATTTTTGATTGTTTACATCTTTTTTTTCCTTTTCTTTTTTTTACCTTTTACCTTATGTCTAAATTTTATTTTGCCGTGCTTATTATATTTTATTGCTGCTATTGTTCTTGTGCTATTGTAAGGTGACCTTGAGGGTCTTAAAGGCGCCTATAAATAAAATGTATTATTATTAGTAGTAGTAGTATTGTAAATACTTGCACAAATAACAAACATAAGAAACAATTAAGCAGTGTATATAAGCATGCATTTCTTGATTGTTATTAATTGATTAATGGCTAATGATTTATAGAACTAAATTGGAAGCTATGTTTTATAATATTTAAGTCAGTGTCTCTTTATAATAAAAAAAAAGCTAAAATAATTAAGTTTCATAACCCCACATATCTTAAAATGTCTTACTGATTTCAACTCATTTTGAAATGTTTTCAGCAAATTGCAGGTGAGTCAAATGTCTGACGTGATGATTTTGTGATTTTATAGACATATGTATCTCTTATTTATACAGGGAAGGGGCACTACAGTGTCAGCACATGGATCAAATACTAATGTTTGAAAAGAATGTGGCTTTACTTTTCCACCTGAAATTTAGACGTGCCGATGAATCTGCTGGGACTTTGCGCTCAGTCTGTTCTGGAGCATGACGGACCCCACCCTGGTGTAGCCGGACACTACTTCAGTTTTCTGCCCTTTACTGTCAGTATCAGCATAATTTTTGCCCTTCCTTCATTGATTTTGTGAGTAAATAGTTTCTTCTTGCAATACGGTTTGTTTTCCTACAATTTCTTGCAATTCCTTACCATCCTAGCTTTAAGGTTTAACGGATATGGAGAGGGGTGTTAGGGGCTTATTTCGCTCAAGGCTGATAATGTGGACAAGATAGAAAATAACACATTTTGAGGGGTTTTTTTCTTGAGAATGACTTCCTAGTAAGACTTATTGACGACACCTTATTTGTGATACTATAGTATCACCTAAACTTTATCAGGAATGAGGAAACCATGTTTGGCTCCACTCACAAAACTGAGGCAACTAAAAACTAAATATGATCCTAAAATTGTTCACCTGTTAAAATATGTTCATTATCTGTAAAACCAACTGAGAGTGTTCAGTCTTGATGTGAAACAGAAAAGAGGAAATTTAAGCTTTTCCTCCTTTTAGGTTTTTTAAGCACTTCATCTGAACATGAGCAGAATTGATCATTTTCAATTCTGAAAGGAAATACACTGAAAATGGAAAGTAAATTATAATGGGTTAGGCTGTCTTTACCAGTAGAGTTCAGTTGTTTAGTACCAGTTTGATGGGGCATCTTGTTCAGTACTTGGGTTAGTACTACTCAAAATAATCAATTTATTTTAAATACTATGTACTCACATTAAATAAGTTGCACTAAATTAGTCATCTTAACCCTTTCAAGTGTAGTGGTCACTACAGTGGACAGCTATGTCCACATGTGTTTTGTTGTTATAGTTGCAACACAGCGGACGCTTATGCATCATCTCATACATTGTGAAATACTCTGTGAAAAGTTTGGGTGTCATCCTCGACAGTACTCTTTCAATTCACACATTAATAATGTCACTCGGTCTGCATATTTTCAATTGTGCAACATTAATCGTCTCTGTCCTTTTCTCACCTCACATGCCACTGCCATTCTTGTCCACAGCCTTGTTACTTCCCGGATTGATTATTGTAATTCACTTCTTTTTGGTCTTACTCAAAAATCCATCCACAAGCTTCAACGCATCCAGAATTCTGCTGCCCGTATCATCACCAGGACCCCTTCTGTCCACCACATCACTCCTGTGATGGCTTATCCCACATAACCTCTCCATTCGACTATTTTAAATTTGTTTATGTCTTATGCTTTTATGATTGTATAAACTCCTTGCTTTTATCTGGCTTTTTACTCTACTGTGTACAGTGACTTTGAGTGTTTTGAAAGACGCTTTCAAATAAAATAATAAAATGTATTATTATTATTATTATTATTATTATTATTATTATTATTGTGTGATCAGTGAACTGTGGTACATTCTGAGATGTGATTTTCACCCAGGTGTCATCCACATCCCTGAACCAATGACTTGCTGGTGTTCCAGGGTAGGATAGCAAAGCCCTCTTTTCCACTTCTTCCATGTACAAATTGGCCACAGTGGGTGAAACTGGGGAACCCATGGCACACCCGTGTTTCTGCCTGTAGTACTGACCCTTGTATGTGAAACAGGTGGAATGAAGACACAGTTCCAAAAGCAAACACACCTGGTCAATGCTGAGAGTGGTCCTGTTGTTGAGGTTGGGGTCATCCTGTAATCTCTTAAGAACTAACTACTTTGTAAGAGATTACAGGATGACCCCAACCTCAGCACCCTGAATTCAGACATACTTTGTTTTTCATGTGCATGTGCCATCATGGCCTCTCTTTGCACTTTTTGTAAGACCATGTATAGCAATGGTTAACTGATGTTAGCATCATTTGATTTGTGCTCTGAAAGCTTTGTTATATTTTTGTGATGTTTACTGTTTATGCTTTTGCTTCCTTGCAAGTAAAATAAACACGTTGAAACTTGTTACTCGGTGTGTCTCACGAGAATTTTTCTAACATTTTGTTCCTTCAAGCCGAATTTCAACATCTCTCCCGTTTATCTCTGCCAACGCTGACCGATACCGTGCACGGGGGAGTCTGGGTCTCTGGGTCTGATATAAGACCTCTGCCTGTCCCTCGTAAAGTGCCATGTGAAAGTGAGGCCGGGCAGCGGGAAAAGACACCAGAGAGAGAGGGAAATGTTCTGGGACCATCATAAAACCTGTACAGGTAAGTTAAAACCTCTATTTACGGGTCAGGTTTTGTCCAGGGAGTGATGTTTGTCAAAGAGCAATTTGCCAAAAAATGAATATCTGTGTTTAAACTACTGTAAATGACGTGTTGGCCTAGAATATGTGAAACATATGTCAAATGTATTCTCATGAATGATATCAACTCATCTTGAGCTACACATACAGCTCAGCACACAAGGTAGAAGCCACAATCAGTTTTTGGCAAAGTGACTCTTATCTATCCTTTATTTATTTGTCAGTGGACCGACACATCAAATTCACCAGGGAGGATATGAAAAGTGGCAGGTTAGCTTTCTTAGACTGTGAGATTTCCAGTCTGACGTGTACCGTAAACCTACACATACGGATCAGTATCTAAGGTTTGACTCTCATCATCCACTGGAGCACAAACTGGGTGTCATCAGGACGCTACAACACAGAGCGAACACCATCCCCACTGACACAGCAGCCAGGGAAGCAGAAGATGATCACATCAAGAAGGCCCTGAGTAAATGTGGTTATCCCAGCTGGACTTTTGTCAAAGCTGGGAAGGCACCTAAAGAAAACTCCAGCTGATCCAGGAGAGAAGGACAACCGCTGCCTAAGAGAAAACCCATAGTGATCCCGTATGTGTCAGGAGTATCGGAACAGTGGTTTTTAAACCCCAAAACACGCTGCGCCAAAAACTGGTCCACCCCAAGGATCGGGTCCCCCGACACAAACAGAGTAACATAGTGTACGCTGTTAAGTGCCAGGAGGATTGCCAGGATTTATACATCGGGGAAACCAAACAACCTCTGGCAGAGCAGATGGCACAACACAGCAGAGCTACCTCGTCAAGCCAGGACTCTGCAGTCTATTTACACCTACAGGCCAGTGGACACTCTTTCAACGATGAGGATGTACACATCCTGGACAGGGAGGAACGCTGGTTTGAGGGCGGAGTCAAAGAGGCATCTCTGAATCGAGGAGGCGGCCTAAGGGTACATTTCATTTCATTTCATTTCTTTATTTATTTCACACATGGTTCAACAGTGTTTCTTTTCCTACATACAAAACCTCCTTCCCATTAATATAACTCTGCACCCATGGGTGAAAAGGAGCAGGAAGAAGAATAAATTCTTGTTAGCACCTGCCCCCTATCTGCAATCCAAATACTCTTACAAGAGGGCGCCAATACCCCCCAAAAAACCCTCTAACATGTATCTTTATGTAACAATGCAAAACTAAACAACAAATCAATATAATCAGCAATATACAGCATTAAATGGCAATGAAAAATTTTCTTCCACATTTAGCCCTAATTACTTTCATGTTCTTCATATTGATTTATCCTTTTAAGTATGTAACACATTTTAAAACGGTGCATGTTTGTACAACTCTTGAGATTATCTTCGAGAGAATTCCATATTCTTATACCTTTGACTGTCGGACACATTTGCCTTTGTGTGGTCTTAGCAAACTGATGCTTAAAGTCAAACTTCCTTCTACTGTCCCCACTTCCTGAACACAATACAAACAAACTTTGTAACTTAAGAGGTAATGTGTTATCTGTCACCATCTTACAATGCTGTGATTGCAGCCATTTCCCAACTCTCTGTGAATGGTACATATTGCATATTAACGATCATGGAGCTGACCTCACAGCCCAAGTATTGAAGATGTGTGTGTGTGCTACTAAACTCATACCTGCGAAATTAGAACTGATATTTCTCATGCAGTGGTGGCTGGGAATTTCCCACAAGGACATGGACTCAGCTCATGTAAAATAAGGGAGGAGCAAACTTATAAAAGCTTCCATGACAGCCTTCTTTCTAAATCATTAGTCTGAGTGCACCGTGTACTGTCCAATCTGTATCCTCTATAAAAAGAAAAAAAAATGTCCTCTGGGAAAAGCTTTACTGTCAATAAGGTTTTGGCATAACTCTTTGACAGTGAAAGAGACATAAAGGAAAATGTATCAGAAACAGAGGATTGTGTTGAGGAGGACCCTGATTTTGAAGAATTCTCATTTGATGAGAATGAGAGTGTTGACCCTCCGGCTGGCTCTCACCCACCAGCAGAAGCAATCCCTTCCAAAAATGGAACGATAATTTGGTCCCTTTTCCAACTCCAACAACAGGGTAGACTTAGTGCTGCTATTGTTATCAAAATGTATCCAGACCTCACCAGATACGCAGTGAACCATGTTGAGGACATCAAGTCATTATTTGAGCTCTTCATGACACAGTCAACTGAAAATGCTGTACTTCAGATGACAAATTTAGAGGGGACGCATGTGTACAGGGACAGTTGGAAAGACTTGGATGTAACTGACTTGAAAGGCTACATTGGCTTGTTTGGCAGGAGTTTACAAGTCAAAAGGTGAAGCAACAGCAAGCCTTTGTAATGCTGAGACTGAAAGGGCAATATTTCCAGCCGCCATGTCTCTCAGGACCTTCCACGTTTTGTCCTGTGTCATACATGACAGGGAAACAAGGCAGGGCCGATGAGATCATGACAAACTTGCAGCAAAAAAGTACGTGTGGAACAAGTGGGCACAGCATTTACCCCTGCTGTACAATCCAGCCCCACATCCGACTGTTGATGAGTGCTTGGTTGCGCTTCGTAGCTGCTGTCCATATCGGCAATATATGCTGAGAAAACCTGCCAAATATGTGTTGTGTGTTCTTTTTTTCTCGCAGAAAGAGAGCTCAGGTCCAGTTAAAGTTAAACAGATTTATTGCTGTTGAAATAATAATTCATTGGAAAACCACAGTCTGCATCGGTTTTCTGTAGCCAACTCACGGAAAATAGATGGCCCTAACTTAACGGTACCCATATTTATAAAAGAGAATATGCGTCTACCTGATTGGTCAAAAACCGTTGAGAAGGGGCCATGGTTTAGCCTTAGCCCCCCTTATTGACGGCCTGGTTGTGCTCTGTTCTGCTCCCTCAGCTGCAACTTCACCTAGGGATGGACACACACACACACACACACACACACACACACACACACACACACACACACACACACACACACACACACACACACCTGTTACCCAGTTTCATGCATCTGAGGCAGCATCTATCTCGAGGGCTTTTGTTTCTTGACCTTGCTCTGGTTCACTCCTGCATTCTTGCACACAGCCTTCCATCATGTCTGCACAAACAACCCTCAATAATAATAACTTTTGTACTAGTTTGAGTGCTCAGTAAGTAACTATTTAAAGTGATCTACAGTCCCCATATCATTTGCCAGCACAGGTCTTGTAAACCAAACTTTTCGAATGCTCACATGTGGCATCAAAATATGTGCAGCATGTAATGCACAGTCCAGCTTTGCCTGGAATATGCACGTTTACACAGGTAAATCCCCTGGTGAAGCACCTGATTAGAAACATAATTAGAAAAATATTGGATGAAAGATTTTGAAGATGTGCTAAATCTAAAATTAAAAGTTTGACCTGATGGTGGCGCTATAGAAAAGGTCATGTCATCAACAAAAACCAATAGGGTTCATCCACTTGTGGTCATTAATGTTGACAGTAATTTTGAAAATATTTGAATGCAAACTTTTCAAGATACATTTATTCTAAATTAAAATTCTGGCCCGATGGTGGCGCTAGAGTTTCATTATCAAGGGGCTATTTATGTATTCAATAAATAAACAAAGTGCCTGACACAAACACTTCCTCATCAGTTATATGCAAACCATTTTCTGGAGGCAAATATCTCTTGGGGGTAAAACGTGTTAGTAATATTTGAGGAGAATATGAGGGTTAATGTCGCAATCGAAGGTCAGACTCACTCTTTCTTCTGATTGGTGTCAACCCTACAAAGCCCTCCCTCCTAGCGCCCCACGTGGCTTTCCACTCCTCTGATTGGGACGTCTGCCTGCCCCTCACATGGCCTCGGCCAATCGGGTGCTTTTGTCCTTCTTACTCGCGTCATTTGCGTTAGCTCTAGTGCTACTTTCCAACATGTCGGCTGTGTGTGTGCTCCCCATGTGTTTACGGGCGAGCCGGGGCCTCCTTCGGCTCAGGAGCGCGGCGGCGGGTGCCTCCGCCCCAGCCATGGTGGACGTCATCCGGACATTGTCCACGGACAAGCCGCCGGCCGCAGCGGGGAGTGCGACGGGCGGGTTAGCTCAGGCGATCCTCCAGGAGAGACTCCAGCAGCAGCAGCAGCCGACACAGGTGCGCTTCATTTTACAACCTTAACAGCACTCAGTGGCGTCGGCGGGGGCAACTGTACTAAGTAGTAGGTCCGACCGTGAAACCCCTCCCTCACGAGCCGCCTTGGTGATGTAAATCAACTCATGAACGAACATTTCCAACCTTAGCTCAGACTGACAGCTAGCTTACATAAAGTTCTTTTCCTGACCCACGCGGGTCCAGACGGACTAAACTGTGTGTTTTGTGGGGTTTGTCGCGACACACGTGATCTTCACAAATGTGACGTTATGACGGCACCACCCCACGCGGGCTCAGCTGTCTGCTGAATGAATGAACCCGGCATTAACTAGCTAGCCAGCATGCTAATGTTAGCATGCGTTTATCTAGAGTCTGGCTGTAGCAGCACAGCTTACCTGAGTCTGGCTCACGTGAGTGTCCTCACAGTGTGTGTACATCTGAGCATAGGTGTGACAGTGAGCGTGCAGCTGGCACTGCTGTGGTTACCTGCCCTTCACCTGCAGGTGTGTGTGTTTGTAGGGGCACAGCTTGATTTTATCTGCGGGATAAATCGCGTTAGCAGCCGAGGTTTGTTTCGCTCTGAAGGTCAGAACAGACCCCCACCCTCCTCCTCCATGTGCAGCGCAGATGTGGTGTCTGGTCACGGAGGAAGCCACCCACCACGTGACTCCTAACCGTGTGTTTCCCACAGACTCCAAACATAAAACTGTGACATCTACAGACGAACTGTAAAAAGGATTTTAGTCAAAGACTGAGTAATTGCCACTACACTTCTTCCCAGCAGCGGATGCAGGAAGTTCTGAAATCTGTTAAAATCCATGAATTTAATTGGACACGAAGGAAATCAACAGCCTTCCATTAGACCATTTTGGTTTCTGTCAGTCTGTATAACATTTAAAAATGCACACATTCACACATCCATGCCTGCGTGTGTGAATGCTGCTGAGGAACACAAATGAATGAAATGTTAAGGTTGACAATCTTTGCTGACGTATGTTGAATAAAATAACACTGATGAGTGGAAACTGAATCGACTCTTTAACTGCTGGATTCCAAATCAAATTGTCCCATAAGTTTTCAGTTAGTTTGGCATGCTCCTGATGAGATGATGGACGGTGTTTTAGGGGTGATCTCCTCCCAGACATGGACCAGTGCATCTGTGCGTGCTGCAGTCTGCAGTTCTGTTTTTCAGCATCAGGTGCATGAACCTCCCAGAGGTTCTCCTTGGGTTCAAGTCTGGGGACCATGAGTGTCATCATCTTTCAGAAACTCACTACACACCCCGGCTACACGAGGGCCTACTGCAGCAGCATCAGACCTGAGACTGGGTTTGAAGACTTTATCCAGCTAAACCAGTCATGCTGGATGAGCCTGAAGGTATCGTAACGTTCACCGCTGCGTCTCCAGACTCTCACCTGTCTCCTGTGCTCAGTGTGAACCTGCTCTCATCCACCAGAGCTGGACTGTTGGTTGTGGTGTCCTCTGCTGCACTGTGCTGTGAGCCCGGGCCCTGCTACATGCGGTCTGATTCTGACAATCTGCTCAGAAACATGCCAGAGGAGCATGATGAAGGCTGCTATGTAGCAGTCATGCAGCGCTCCTCTAATGCCCTGCACAGCTCTCCTCGTCTCCTCCACGCTCTGTCGACTGTGCCAGCACACACACCAAACCGCCTCCTGTCAGTTTATCTTGTTTCTGTAAATTCTCTTTTTGGGAATAAAGTTGTTGGGTTTTTGTTTTTTTTACA
Organism: Oreochromis niloticus; assembly: GCF_001858045.2. Classification (NCBI taxonomy): domain Eukaryota; kingdom Metazoa; phylum Chordata; class Actinopteri; order Cichliformes; family Cichlidae; genus Oreochromis; species Oreochromis niloticus. The sequence goes on from NC_031979.2 coordinate 37,480,802, forward strand.
ACACAAGGAAAAACATTTCCTTGTGTTAAACTGACTGAAGCTGACGTCTCTAACGCTCTCCTCTCAGTTCAGACTGAAGGTGAGCGCATCAGTGCAGCACTTTTCATTAATGTTAGTTCAGAGTTAAACAGAAATGCTTGTTTTTGTTTCAGGGTCAGCCTCCTCCAGAGGGAGGGGAGGGCGAGAGGGAGGGAGAGAAGGCCGAGGACAGGAAGCAGAAGGAGAACACGGCCTACGCCAAGAAGATGGTGCTGCGGTTGGCGGGATTCATGGGAGTCGGCGCCGCGGTTGCCATCGTTTATATATTCGGTGAGTCTTTAAGCTTCGTCCTGTGCACTCAGATGGAGAGTCTTTGCTGCCTCTCCTGACAGCGTCCTCACTTAGGGTCAGTTTCAGCCGGTTTGCTTCACAGGTGGAAACACAGTCACTGTCAGCCAATCAGCTTGCTCAGTAGCAGGTCGCTATGTTCAAATCTGGTTCGACCTCTTTCTGTAGGAGTGATGTGACAAAAGGAGCTGAAAATAAATTTTAGTAGACACAAAGCTGTTTCTACCTGGTTTCTATCCAGAAACTTGACAAACATTAAAGAGCTGCAGAGTTTTAATGTTTTAGATCAGGGTTGGGAAACTCCAGGCCTCGAGGGCCGGTGTCCTGCAGGTTTTAGATATCAGCATGGGTCATCTAAACCCTGTTCATTACAAGGCCTCTGGAGAACTTCACGACATGTTGAGGAGGTAATTTAACCATTTGAATCAGCTGTGTTGGATCAAGGACACATCAGATTGATCCTGTCAAACCTCCCATGAGAAAGAAAAGCAGATCAGTCAGAGGACAAACTGAGAAATTCTTGAGAAGGTTTAAGGAGCGTTTTTTTAAACTAATAGTTGACAGAGTCTAGTGTGGTGTGGCATTTTTAACAGAGAAGAGGGTTTTTATTGTTTCCTTCATGCGAGTGTGCTGTAAGGATACAGGGGTTATGTATGCAGGGCAGCTCTGTATTTTTCTTTTTAGATTTTAATGATGGTTTTGTTGGAATAAATGCGCCACAGCTACCCTGGGGGTCAGTAATATTAAACTCCTGGAAAGATCACAGTGGGCTTTTTGGCCGGGCACTTTTATACCCCTGTTTGAAAACATGAACCCAGCACGTGGTTGTTGGTCATGGATGAAAGATGGATCAGATGTTTGGTTCTGCTGCTGGGTTTAAACATGTCAGTTTAAGGCACTTCAAACGGCCTCCAGGAGATGCAGCAGGAGGTCTTTATTCTTTGAACCATCTTCAAAAGCCACAAAAAAACAAAAGAGCAGGTATAATCTGTATGTCAGGCTGCGCTGAGGCTCTGAACTTCCTCTTCCTGTGATGGAAAGGTGGGTGTGATTGGTCACACTCAGCTCCCTGATTGCAGGGACAGATGGGTGGAGCTAGCAGCCTGTCCTTCAGAGGAGAGTCAGACTGAGGATGGTGAAGAGCATCGTTGACAGTAGGGCTGCCACGATTAGTCGACTAGTCACGATTACGTCGACGATTTCTAATTTAATAGTCGACGCGTCGTTTGAAGCTTTGTAAGATCGCAAAAGACGCAGGAATAAGTAGTAGGATTTAAGAGTGTAATAACGGACTGAAACAGAAGATGGCAGCACTGCATGCACAAGGATGCCAGCTGCCGTTAAACCCCGAAGAAGAAGAAACTGTCCCAGAATTCATAGCGCGACCCATCGCGGCCCTGCTCAGTTTCCAACAATGGCGGCAGCTAGTTAGTTTTAATGTTACTCTTATTATTCTTTCTGGGTCACAAAATAAACGATTAACATGTTTTCAGGCAAGAATGTAGCTGTGTAAACTTAAAATAACTGCTTGGTTTATCAAGACACATCATATTTTCAAAAGTGCTCCGACGTTTTCTGAGATGTCTGTTACCCACCAGCTCGCTAGCTAGCGGGGGTTGAAGGCTCACTAGAGCCGGTGAGAACACCGGACTCTGGGCAAATCGTTTTCAAACCCACCGCCGTCTTTCACTACTCAGGTGAAGCATGGTAAATGGCCTGTATTTATATAGCGCTTTTCTAGTCCCTAAGGACCCCAAAGCGCTTTACACATCCAGTCATCCACACATTCACACACTGGTGATGGCAGCTACATTGTAGCCACAGCTGCCCTGGGGCGCACTGACAGAGGCGAGGCTGCCGGACACTGGCGCCACCGGGCCCTCTGACCACCACCAGTAGGCAACAGGTGAAGTGTCTTGCCCAAGGACACAACGACCGAGACTGTCCGAGCCGGGGCTCGAACCGGCAACCTTCCGATTACAAGGCGAACTCCCAACTCTTGAGCCACGATCGCCCCGATATATAAGTCACCCAGATAACTTAAAAATGTTATTGTTTGGCTTTTTTTAGTATTTTATTTGTTCCTGAGTAAATCGGGTTGGCTGAGATGAAAGTTATAGTTTTTACACAGCTGAATAAACGTCAAGCAGACGAATGATTATCAGAAGTGTGAGATGCTCGAGAACATACTCCGGTGTCCTGTTATATTTTAGATAGCAAGGAGCAGACAGACGGCTGCGTTTATTAAACTCCACCGAAACAATCTGCAAATTTCATTTAAATCTAATAAACTATCATCTTGTCTTTATTTTTAGTTAGCACATACCTTAAACACTTAAAGCTGTAAGCTAATGATAGTTATATAAGAGCAGATGCTGCTGGTGCAATAAGCTGTACGTTTTACTTTCAATGGATGCATGATCTGATTAGTCGACTAATAGCAAAAATAATCGGTGACTAGTCGACTATCAAAATAATCGTTTGTGGCAGCCCTAGTTGACAGGTTTGTCGAGTAGAAAAATGGACCCAGAGTGATCCGTTTAAAGACTCTGAGGAGGAGAGGATGGAAATGTAATCTTTGATTTGTGGAGTCGGACTCGGGTGAGGACAGGATGAAGGATTTCTTTGGTTGGGGAGTCATCCTCTTCAGAACCAAGTCGTTCATGAAGTTATTGGAGATTTTCTTATTTTTCTTTGATTTGCTTTTTCTCTGCGTGTTTTGAAGAGAGTGGCACACGTCTCTGTGACCTCGGTCTTCACAGGAATTGGATTTTATGTCTTTAATTCCACGGTTTTTGATCGTATTTTAGATCCTTTGGAAGTTCGTTCCTCCTGGAGATTTTCCACCTTTTTCACTTTGACTTTCTCCTTTATTTGTGAAATATTTGTGCTGCACTGTGAGAATGCCAGAAGGGATTTTATGGTGGCTAGTTTTGTTTTTAATCACATCTTTTCTGTGGCTCCTACTTGGAGATGTTCAGGATTATAACCTGCTGTTTCTCCGTGTGTTTCTTTGTGCTTTGCTTTGTAGCTTTCGGCTCAGAGCGACTGCACTGAAGGTTTAAATGAACATAAATATGTAAAGACTGTGATGGTTCTTTGAAAGGAGGTTATTACAGTGATCAGACTCATGTAAGAGCTGCTGAGTTTAATAATCAGCATCATAGTCAGTGATGTGTGTGATGTCATCACAGCCCATTATAGCACTTTAACACCTGCACCTCTGTCACTTCAGCTGCTCATGCAAGTTATTTTTCTCGTTGTGGTAACCTGGTGCATTGTGCAGGTTGGCACTGTGCTGAAGCCACGACTGTAACGACGTGTCAGTACAGAAGCTCAGAGATGGGCAGACACACGGCGGGAGAGGCTGACAGTTTGAAAACTCAGCTTCTGGTTCTGACTTCTTCTCTTCCTGTGTCAGGGCTGAGGTGGCGCTGTGTGATAGTACCAGCAGCACGTGAAGCCACCACCACAGTCTCTGACTGTGTGCTAGCACCTGAGGCACCCTGGCCTCACTGCAGTCTTGACTCAGAAACGACCTCGGTGTCGGTGCAGGCAAAGGAGAAGATGCAGCTGAAATAGGAAACCCAGACACTGAGTTTCATCTTTACAAGCTTACAGAAATCAGAGCTCCCAACCAACTGCTCGCTTCTGATGAGTATAAATAGATCTGTAACCTGACCTTTAACCTGCAGGGCACCTCTGTTTATTCACGCAGATTTTCAAATACTGATTTCTCTGTGTTTGTTAATATTTCTGCTGGAAGGTTCAAGCATTAGAGAGTGTGTGTGTGTGTGTGTGTGTGTGTGTGTGTGTGTGTGTGTGTGTGTGTGTGTGTCACCTGCCTCAAATCCAGTGAATAACCTGAACAGGTGATAAACTGTTGTTTTTTTTTTGTTTTTTTTCTTCTTTTTTAGGCACAAATTCAGTGGATGAACAAGGAAACACAGTAAGTTTTGCTATCTCTCTCGCTCTCTCATACACACAGACACACGCGCGCACACACACACACACACACACACACACAGGTGTGGTCGTGCTCATGCTTTGAGGCGACGGCGTTTGATTGTGAAGTGACCTGTTCAGATTCAAATCAGGTATCTGGCGCCTGTGAGGGGCACACTTAACAGCTCGCTGCCTGATGGAGGGTGAGAGGTGTCGCTGTGGGAGAGGAAGCAGCACACTTATCTCACCTTTTGTCCGCTTTCGTACTGTAACGTGATTCAGCGGGACAACTGCCGGGTGGCTCAGGGTCCTCACACAGTAACGACCTGCACTTCCAGCCAGACGGTGATCCAGATGTTCAGCAGGCTGCGAGAGCAGGATCAGCATTTTAAACATGTGCAGCTCCATCCATCGCCTTCAGATTATACATGTTTGTGTTCAGATAACCAGCCTTTCCAGTGCAGAAGCTTTGCTTTGTTCTCCCAGGTAATAAGATCGTAAACCTTCCCCTCGCTCTTACTTTGCTCAGCTCAGTTGCTGCTAACCAGCTAAAAGGCAAGTCAGATGTATGAACTCTGATACAGGGCAGTGTTTACTGATGGAAACAGATGTTTATTAGCATCTGGACACATCAGCAGTGTCTGTGTGACAGACCTGAGCTGATGGTGATTTTGAAAGTAATAACAGCTGAAAACTTGGATCAAGCTGTCAGATTAGAGGGGGTGGTGGGGGTTGGCTTGAGCTCTGGGGTTTCCTGTCATCCTGGTCTTTAGGACAGGATCTGTTGTTGGAGGTGTTAATGGCCACTTCAAAGGGCACACTTCAGTCTCATTAGGATCCTTTTGTTGGTGACAAAGAGGTGAGCGTGTCGTTTGCTTGGTGTGTATTTGAAGCTCGAGAACAGAAGAGCCGGTGTTCTGACAAAACATCCTACCGTAGCGCTACCGTAGCGTAAATTTATGGTCTTGTCTATCAATCCGTGCTACCTTATCAGAATATGCTGCCTTACATGGTTAATGGCTCCATCGTACATATTTATAGGCAGGACGTTCAGATGGCCAAATCACACTTAAAAACTTGGATTTATTTCGCTAGGACATTCAGAACATGCTTCCTGCTTGGATTTATTTAGGCAGGATGTTCAGATGGCCAAATCGCACTATCAAAACGTGCCTCCAGCACACAATCATCTAATGTTGACAAAGAATACAAAGAGACATGGAGGGGAAAAGACTTATTTGAAGTTATGTGTTTTCCTTACATTTTTGCATTTATATTCTTGGTTGCTCTCTTTATATTTCGCACATGCAAAATGTGCCCATCTTTGGCAAGATTGACACTGCACCTGGAAAGGAAAAGTAAATAGCTCATATTATGTTTGGTGAATACTATTAGTCAACATTTTAAACATGATGAGCAAGTAATGATACTAAGACTTATGTGTTTCTTTTGTTTTGTTTTACCATTTCAATCATGCTGCGGTCAGCGTCAGCATCTAACATAGAGCAAACAGTGCAGTAGTCCTCAGCGTTCCCTGAAACACATTCATGGTTAGGTTTTAATCAAACATTATTTATTGATTAATTAAAGAAATAATAGTACATTTTTTCCACAAATACTTCATGGCAAATTAGTCCCCTGAATTTTTTTTAATTAGACTTTAAGAAGGGTCTTATCTGAAAATGTTTGAAAAGCACTATTTAAATTGGAAGTACTCACTCTTACGTGATAAGGACTTTACTGGACTTACCTCGATGTTCAAGTAGGGTGCAAGCTATCTGCATTCGCTCCAGCACAACTGCTTCTGTAGTGGTTAACACCTCACTGACCTCTCCAAAAGCAAGGTACTGTTCTGCAAACTGTGAGATTTCTCATTATGATTATAATGTAAAGTCCTAATTGTAGCTAACAATAAATGGACTCATTTGAATAAGGGTTACCTTTAACAGCAAAACTCCGCAACTGCTGGAATCCTGTTGCTTGTTGTGTTGCATAGTGTGTAACTGCCACTCCATGGTGTCTTCTCTCATCCTCAGAAAATTCCTAGTTGAACAAAAATGTTTATAATGAAACAAGAAATGTTTTATGTTTAATACCTAAACATAAAACATACAAGAATAATACCTCAGTATCATACATACCTCCAGTTGTGCAGAATTTTCCTGTCATAAACACCTTCATTGCCCATGGGGTCTGTGAGCAGTATTTTCTGTGCAGAAATGTTGACAATCTAAAGAAAAAGTTAATAAATTAAAAATTACAATAGTTTTTGCCACTGAAAACCTATTTAAGAATAACACTTTGAGCAAGAAACTGCTTCACAACAAATTACGCAAATGAATAACTAAATGAACACATACCACAAGAATCCAGTGTGTACCAAAGTTCACAGGGCACAGCCACATGTCTTCAACTGGGAACTTCATCTGTGGGATTGGAAGTGCAGAGTCATTTCGATTTACTGAGGTACCGTGCGTCTCAGGGTGTTTTCAAATATAGTCTTGTTTAAAGGAACCGAACTCTGTCCTCAGAAATAGAAATGACTCAACTTTTTGGACCACTTCTGAACTTTCAACTTACCTTGGTGAGGCATCTGAACTGCCCAGAAAACAACGAGCTTGCAACTACTGAACAGAGCAGGTGTGCAGCATTCTGTATAAGTATACAACAATGTTACAGAACAGTAAATACATTTTTTTGTATTTCAAAGTAAGTGGGCAAAGGACATTTCTTACTTACCTTTCGTCTCTCAATGACACGGTGCAGGTGTGCATCAATGACCTGTTTTGAAAAATCAGAGTTTATACACCAGCAGCAACAATTTCTGAAGTAACTGCTTGAGTGCTGTACACAAAAACTTGGAAAGAAATATAATTGCTGATAAAGGTTCTTTCTGCATATACTGGAACTGGGTATTATGATGTCACAGATGTCACAACATCTGTGTTGTGGTTGATAACAGTCTTTCCTATGGAAGTGAATGGGTGAAACCTTATCAGAGTTTTGCTATATAACCCCCCCCCCCAACCATCCACCTACCCGCACATTTTAAACTATTAATGGTGTCTGCACTGCAAATGCTTCAGAAGGAGCAGCACTTCAAAATCTGAATCAATAATGATAAGTTATCTTACCTCATCAGAAAGCCACCGTGACCCCTGCAGTGTTCGAAAAGAGGAATCAAATAACTTGTATGGTCCAACAACTGACTCCAAGCGCCCAGTATCCTTTGCAGCCCATAGCCTCTTTACTGAAAGAAAAATATGATAAGTTAGCTCAGGCATGCATGAGATTTTTAGTGGAAACGCTGGGTAAAGGCCAACGGGCCACAACAGGAAAAAAGTCAACACAATAAACGTGCATTTTCACGCAGAGAAATAGGAAAGGTACAGCGGGTGGGCAAAAGAGAAAATTACTGACAGGCAGATCCATTTCCAGACCTCCACAAGCTCAGTGCACGTTGCATGTTTCTTTACATCCAATATGAGTTGAAGACTGCAAAATGCAAACAAAGTCATGCAACGGTCAATCAAGTTGCAACGCCAAACTGGCAACAAATGACCAACGGGTCAAAAAGAGTTGTTCACTATGCCACCTTCACTTTCTAAGCTTTGTTTCTGGGAGGGAAGTTCTTGTTCACGCGTTTCTGGTCCTGGAACAGAATTAAACTGCTTGTGGGAGCAACAACTTTTCTCAGCCGTTTTGGGTGCATAATGAATAACAGAGGGTCTGGTGTCCTCTGGACTTTGCTGGCACTGAGGGTTAGCAGGAGGATGGCAGGGGGGCATCTTCAGGTCTGTGCTGCTGTTCACTGTCTGACTGTGAGTTGGGTATCTTTCATTGTCACTGACATTTACATGGTGGCTTCTTCTGTACGGCTTGATATGGTCAATGCTGTAGTGATTTTTTAAAGTTGCTCCTTCCGTGTTTTTTAATCTCACACATTTGCCAGCGATGTCTTGAATGGTGTAGGGTCCTGAAAAATCTGGATCAAACCTTCCTCCCTTCCTTCCACGTTTTCTCATGTTCAAGAGAAGAACTTCATCTCCAACATTGTACACGAGGTTTCTGTACTTCTTCTGGACTCGTCTGGCATAGGCTTCCTTTTGTAAGTCTTGGGACTTTGCCATATTTTCCTCGACAGTTTTTTTAACTTGCTCTTGTGCGTCTCTTGTAGAAGATACAAAGTCACCGTAACTCGACTCCTCAGGGAGAATGATGGAGGGCAGCTAAAATGTTCACGTTTTAAATTACAATTAAAATCATAAAGACAAATAATGCATGTGAAACATGAACTGAAAATTCTAACTATAATAACTCATGTTTAATAGTAAATATACTATTATAAAGCTTTGAGCACAGAAAGCCACAAAGATGGACTCCTATCATTTTTTGTATAGTCACTTTTTCCTCTTGATACACTTCCATAGGTGAACACATTATACTTAAAGGTCTCCTCAACATTTATTACTTTACATAAAGATACAAACATAAAGAAGTAACTAGTCACTTACTTTATCTTTTAAATGTATCTTGCATATAGAAGTTAAGCAGAGAAGATTAAAGCTGCAGCCAATATCAATATGCACAATTTCCAATTAAGATGACATTTAATTTATGCATTATCATAGTTGTTGCATAAATAAAATTCCTTAATAACACTTACTGGGACTTCGACAGGAACTTCAGAAGGATCCGTAGCTTCTCTCCCATACATTAAACAGAATGGTGTGTGTTTGGTTGTGGTGTGGACCTTGGACCTCAAAGAAAACAGTGTAGCATCCAGATGCACATCCCAGTCATTCTGTTGACTGTTGACTAATTTTCTCAGGGCTCTACATGTGGACATAAAAAAACCCACAATAGTGACAGTGTCTTAAAAGCAAATGAAATGTTACACACAAATAAAACATATCTTTTTATGTTGTCATTTGTCTTTTCGTCGAGGCCATTTGTCTGAGGGTGATGCGCTGCTGTGACACTTCTATTTTCATTAAGCTGCAAAGTCTTGAGTTGAGCTTCAAAGAAAAAAGAAAATTGTTTTTTAAAAACAGTCACACAAAACCTTTGGCCTGGCAGCTACTTGGCCAAGTATTTACCTAAAGAGGTATGGAAAAGTAAACCTAACACTTACCTCGTTAACAAATTCTCTTCCTTGGTCGGATAAAATTCGTTTTGGGAGCCATGTCTATATATGAGTGAGCACAACTGATGAGCTACCTCAGCAGCACTTTTGCTTTTTAATGGAAAAGCCTCAACCCATTTTGAAAAATAGTCTGTTGCAGTCATAATGTACTGGAAGCCACTAGACGTTTTTGGAAGAGGTCCAGTTAGATCTATTCCGATTAGCTCCCAGACATGTGACACCTGTCAGTGATAAAAAAATCACATTAATATATAATGTACATGATAACATTACTATTTTCTACTAAAATGCTACTGATATTTACCTTTATACACTGCAGTGGTTGCACAGCAGCCAATGGCTTTCCCATTTTTTGACACTGGTCAATAGCCAGAACCTTAAACATATTGAACGATCTTTATATTATCCAACAATCGCAATTAATTAAACAACAAAACTGCAAATGTTCTATAAAAATACTCGATCAAGTGGCGATACAGTGTTAATTACTGTACATCAATCTGGTACGGGTCTTCAGGATAACTGTGCATTCTATTGGAGCACTGTTAACATACTATATATAAATGACAACTTTAAAAATACATACCCAATTAACAATGTCAACCGACATTCCATACCAGTAAAATCTGGAACACATTGCAGTTCGAGTCTTGAGTACACCAGTGTGTCCACTGATGGGACTTGAATGAAACTCTTGAAATAGTCCCATGGCTTCTTCTTTTGTTTTTATCACTCTCCTGTATTTAAAAAATGTAAAATAATTATAACATGTATTTAACCAATAATTACATTTAGTTATTTACATTACAATACTGACCCTTCAGCCTGAATTTTGCGGCGGTTTGCCTCTGGGACTTATCGTATTCAGATGGGTAGGACCCAACAGACAGAAACATGAGCAGTTCCTCGTATTTGTTCTCCATAACTAAGGAGAAAATCGGACAATTTCAACATGGCTTCGGAATCCATACAGTAAATAAAACGACTACACAACGTTATCACGCAATTAACAAGTATGTGGTGCAAAAGTACTTTCTTCAACATAACAACGGCGAGTGGTGTCCAGTAACTGCAGGAGGACTAAAATAAATTTTAAAAGCACCAAATAAACACTTGGAATATGAACGAGATCGGCACAAAAGCAACGAGATCGGGGTAGGATGAAATAATAGGCGTGTACTATTTAAACCGGAAATATGGCCGTTTTGAATTGTGCGCATGCGCAGTAACAACAAGTAGGACAGCTTGATAGGTAGGACGTTTTGTCAGAACACCGGCCGCGGACATCAGTGTCGGAGAAAAGGACCACAGACTGAAGCCTGCAGTAACTTTACAGTCATTTGTTTTCTTCAGTTGTCTCATAAACTTGCTCTGCACTTCATTACTGCTCACTTACAGCTTTCTAAAGTGTCCTTTTACACACAGATGTCCTTGAGCTTTGAATTGAATCCAAATGAAAAGCAAACAGAGGTGGGGTGGGGGGATGGGGGGTTGTTCTGGTGCAAAGCTGGGTTAGATTAGTGGGTCGGGTCGGTCGTCTATCCCAGGACGTCTGAGACACCTGGGTAACAGACGTGCAGAGAGTGATGCACACCTGAAGCACACCTGATTTGTTATCAGTCACACACCGGAAACGGGCAGGGTCGTGTTTTATCTCCATGTGAATCATCCACCTCAGGATCAGCTACGATCCAAACTGGGAAGGGAGGTTGCAAAGGAAACTGGTGTTTCATTCCAAAAGTAGTAAAAAAAATTTTTTATCCTGATTATGTATTTTACTGTATTAGTTATCGTACATTTAGTAAATTAAAATCTGATCTGCCTGACCGTGCAGGCTTTAACTGACAGGAATCGACCAATCGGATGTCTGGTCAGGTAGGATAGTTTCAGTTTGAGGCCGGCTGTGATGAGATGAGGTGTGGTTGTGGGAAGGATGAGCTCTCTTTGTCCCAGCACGGGAGGATTTCTCTCTTCAAAGGGCACACTTATCTCGCCTGACTTCCTGGCAGGAGCTCCAATCAGACGGCACACTTCTCATGTCGCCGTGACGCCCGTCTTCTGCAGTGTGTCTGCGCTAACAAAAGCCACACTTACCCCAACTCCTCATCCTCAAACTGTCGTCTTCAGGGGATTTAACAGCAGCGCGGCGTGTGCCGGCGCTCAGAGAGGTGTTTATGTAGAAATTACTTCCCAGAAAGTAAGTGTGTGTTTGTGTGTGTGTGTGTGTGTGTGTGTGTGTGTGTGTGTGTGTGTGTTTGTGTTTGTTTGCGTGCGCGTGCGTGCGTGTGCGTGCGTGTGTGTGCACGTGCGTGCGTGCTTTCAGCTGCTCGTTAGTCATAAAGTTTTAATGATTTTCCACAGTTTGATCTCCCTGCTGTTTGAAACCACAGGTGAAACCATAAGTAATTCATCTCGATGTCACATTTCTACAGATGTAATTAAATGAAACGATCACTTTACTTTTTAGACGTTTTCACCCCCCTGATGTGAAAGGCTGACGGGGTGTTGTCGTCACCCTGCGGGGTGGGCGGGGAGCGTGGACACACGAGTCTGTGAGGTGACGTAGGAGTGTGAAATTAATACCGGGGGTGTATCTACTGAAAATCTCAGACAGGTTTGAATCTCAGTGACGTCGAGGTCAAAGGTCAAGTGTTCTGTAAATCTTGTGAATGCTGTAACTCGAGAAAGTCCCTGAGGACTTTTGAGGTGATACTACAGGAGTATCAGTGAGGAGGCTGAGGGGTGTCATCAGTATTTTTATCTGCTAAAACCGACTGGACTGTCAAAAGGAAACAATTCAATATTAAAACTGAGATGGATTTTAAGGTTGAGGAGTCAGACGTATTTATCGACCATAGCCTGAGCCTGTTGTCAGTGTTGATGGTATACTTGCACATAAACCACTACATTGGACACAGATGTGTCACTCCATACCCTGCCACCCACTGGTCAGCCAGTGTAAGTGCACAACAAATACTTACTTAAATTTAAATTTAAATTTCTTTAACCTCTTAGAAGTTCAAAAATATTTTTTTCATGTGTAAAGATGATAAAAATACTTAAGAAAAAAATCCTGATTGAGGTTTTCATAATTGATGCATGACAGGGTTAATATTTAACTGTTTTAGCAAAAGCACTTTGATATTCTGCTGGTGAAAAGCTTTTCCAGAGCTTGTTGATGGAGCTGCACAAGCTGGCGATAGCCGAGCATACTCAGCTGGATAGTGGACACGTAGATGCTCATGCAGGTTAGTCGTGTTTGCTGGTGCTGTACGTGTGCACCAGCGGCACAGCCCTTTGGTTACACCCTCAGGTTTGCCTCTTTCATCTGGTTTAAAGCCAAACAAATCCCTGATGGGCGCTTTGTATTTTTTTGGGCAACTAATTCGTCCATGTTTGGACTTCACGAATATATCACCTATCGTCATTTATTGGACTGATGAATATCGCCCAACCTTAATGAATGTTATATTTTTAAGCTGAATATAGAGTAAAGAGAATATTAAATGTTGAAATTGAGAAATTCTTTAGTATTTTGAAATGTATTTACTCATATTTGAGTATGCTGGCAGCATATGTTTCCTAAAAGTTTGGATTTGAGGGGAAAAGACTGTAAAAGTGACTGATATCGGTAAATGAAAGGCAGAAGGTTGTTTACACATGAAACCCAGCACAAAGCGCCCTGGTGGTGCTCGGGGGCATAAGTGCACATGCAGGAGTAACATGGACGTCTGTGGAGGCCCCGTTAGTGTGTGAGAGTAAAACTGTGAAAGTGCATCTAAAATAAACCAGAGCGATGGCTGTTTAAGCAGCGTGGGGACACCTGCTCCTGTTGTTTTAATAAAAAGCTAAAGTTTAATCTCAGACTCTTGGAAAACTGGACCGTGTCTTTACCGTGCAGCTCAGGCGCTGACATGCAGAGGTTTGTTTTTAGGGTTTTGGTGGACGTCCTTGTGGTTTGTCTGCATGCAAGGTCTCACACTTGAGCGGGCCTGTGGGAATCCTCTGCTGTTATTTAACACTGTGGTCAATATGATGGAACTGTAAATGTTCTAAAATCAGCGCCGTTTGGTTTCTTCTGAAGCGCCGCGAGGACACGGGAACCGCAGGCCGGCCTCTTTTCCGTGCTGCACCGTGAGGGCCGTTCTCTCACATTATAAACCCTCGGGCTGTATCCTGTCGAGCCAGCAGGCGGGCCGGACCACTTCAAAGCCGAGGCACACTTCTCACGCCTTCCTGCTAGTCTGCCCCCCTCGTGAGGTCACATGACCCGGCTGTCAGGAGGAGAAACCCTTCAGAGGACACACTTTGAACAGATTTACGTGTTACGGTCAGCTCGGCGGCCGTCGGGGTAAAAATCCAATGAAGCACAGATGAATTAAGAGCAGCAAACAGCCGAATGCTGGAGCTCTCAGCTTTGGGAGAAGTGGGTAGCACTGAGGCTTTTTCCAGGAACAGCTCCGTGTGTTCCTGAAGACATTAAAGAACAAGCTGTTGACCTGTTACAGGGTTTGGCACGCTGTAAGTCATGCAGGCAAAATGATAACCTTTGACTTCATAATGACTTTCTCATAACTACAAAATGTAAAGTTTTATCTTTACATACTCAAGACAGTTATAGTTATATCAGATATAAATTTTAATATTAACAGTGATAAATCTATAGGTATGAGACATCTCACAAAAACCGTATAATAAGTCAGAACATTAGGACATAATTTATGGGTTATTGGTGTTTTTCAGAAGCACAAAATTCTCTTCTGGCTTGAAAAGAACAACAGCTCCGATTTTTTTTTTTTTTTGTCTGTCCCATTTGGTTCTTAAGCCGTCAGAATTGTTGTCTGAAGACCAACAAGGATACCAAATGGATTTATTTTGCCAAATGGATCATCATGGCATTGCCGTATTGGTCCATTTGATCAAACTTTGTTGTTATTATTTATTTTATTTTCAGTTGTTACAGATGGGACAGACATGACTGGGGGATAGGAAAGGGAGAAAGAACGAGAGGAAGGAAAAGAAAAACAGAAGGGAAAAGGGACAGTGAGAAAGGGCACTTACAAAGACAAAGAGAAAGAAAAAAAAAAAAAATCTCCTGGATCACCTGTTGAGAGAAAAAGAAGAGAAGACAAGCAAAAAAAACCAAACAAAAACAAAGCAACATACTAAACACAACACCATCACGTTAATCTAGCTGAGTGTGAACAGCAGTAAATACTAAATATTGAAAGTTGTTGTGCAGCACGCAGGACAGACAGCGCACAATGTGCTTTGAAGTAGCAGCTAAGAAAGGTGTAGTTTATGTCTACGAACAGTGAACACCCGTGTGCACACCTGTGTGGATCAACGCGCTTGTATACAAAAGGTTTCCCCATGTAACGGTCTGCTAGAGGGTGTGGAGGCCCATAGCCCCGTCCCCCAGGGCATGAAGCAGGCATGGAGGAGATCCAGGCTCCAGACATCCAGAGGACCCAGAGTGCGAGAGCCCAAGGAGCACCACCGGAGGGGCATCCGTGCCACCTTCCTGGGAAGGGCTGAGGAGATCCCCAGACGAGGGGGTCACCCAGTAGCCACGGAGCAGAAGCCAGAGGGGGCTGCACCGGCGTGCCCGCCGGCTCTGCCGGCAGCCAGCTGTGCCAGAGTGAACCGAGTTGCAGGCCCCGAGGCCGGAGGCCCGAGGGCTCCCTTTGCCCCGGAAGAGGCCTGACCGAGCGACAGGCATCGGGCCCCGCCAAGTAGCCACCGGGAGTGAGCCGGTGCATACCTGAGCGCCCAGCCCCGGACACCAGGAACCACCAATGCACCAACCCCTGAGGGCATCAGTTACCAGCAGGGAGTGTGGTGAGGGGAGATAGGCCTCCACACTTGGAGGGCCTGGGAGTACTTTACATACTCAAGACAGTTATAGTTATATCAGATATAAATTTTAATATTAACAGTGATAAATCTATAGGTATGAGACATCTCACAAAAACAGTATAATAAGTCAGAACATTAGGACATAATTTATGGGTTATTGGTGTTTTTCAGAAGCACAAAATTCTCTTCTGGCTTGAAAAGAACAACAGCTCCGATTTATTAACGAGCCTGCAGTGAGTGAAGCTCTGCGCCTGAAAAGCATCAACACAGATTTGTTTTCAGTTGGAATTATTGCAGGTTGTGATGCTGCCTTTGTTATTATCACTGTGCACATGTTCAGTGCGATTCAGATCATCTCCAACACCGTGCAGAACACCTTCTGCACCACTGTGTACATATTCACAGTGGTGATGGTAGCTGGTGTAGTCTGTGTGTGGAGGGGTGAAACTGTCGGTGCATGTGTGAGGTCAGCGTGGTTATGGCCATTAATGACAACAAATACAAACAAAAATCCACTTTTGTCTAGAGAAAATTATATTTTCTTAATAAAATTATTAAACCTTTTAGAGATGGACCGATCCGATATTACGTATCGGTATCGGTCCGATACTGACCTAAATTACTGGATCGGATATCGGCGAGAAATAAAAAATGTAATCGATCCATTAAATATCAAAAAAGCACCTCACAAAACTTGCGACACGGCGTAACTCGGCTCATAACCGTAGCACGTCGGAGCAGTGTGCATCACGTGATAGAGCAGCTGTGTGTATTTGTAGCCTCGCTACCAAACCAGCATTTCATCTCCGAGGAAGTTATCCCAGAGAGAAGTAAAGCAAGTGTGTAAGTTCATCTCTGAATGTTTGTAAAGCGTTCCCACGTTAAGCTTAACAACCGATATATGGAGCGACTGCCTCTCTCTCTCTCTCTCCCTCTGCTGCCGCTACTTCAATCGTGAAACTGATCAATGATCAGCTGATCGGCTTTTCTGTCACGAGTCCGTCTCTCTTCTTTGTTTTTGGCCCACTTTGCACCAGAAAGAGGAAACCAGCGGCTGAACAACAGCAGCACGTTTAAGCTTGATAAGCTGTTGTTAGAATGTATTTAATATTACTTTCTACACCAGGATCCTTTTCTACGTAGCTGACGGCTGGTAACTGTGCAGGGGCGGATCTAGCAAAGTTTAGCCAGGGGGGCCGATAGGGCATGAACAGGGAAAAGGGGGCACAAAGACATACTTTTCTTTCTTATCCTCATTTAAAATGTCGAGCTTTTAATAAATAATTATCTGAATCTTACACCCAAAGTTTTAATCCGATGTAAAATATATAGAAGTCCATTACTGTATATAGTAACTGTTAAGTCTAATATACCCTAGTAAGCTATAGTACTTTTTCCTTTGGGAAGGTACCATCTGTGCAGTCTGCAATTCTGTTGAAGAAAGATGTTGAATCTATTTAATTATTCTTGAAAAATAATTTATTTCTGTGCATTTTTTTTTCACCCTGCATCAAATTAAAGTTGATTATGTCGATTAAGCATCATGAGGTGGAGGGTGGGGGGTGGTTCCCTATTTTTTTTTGCTGGGAGTTTGCAACCCTATTAGTTAGGTTGCTTAATATTTCTGCTAAGTACTCTTTAAAATACCAGAATAGGGAGGATGGAGCAGGTTTAAGTTTATTAGATTGATCAGTGTTGCTGAACTATGAAATATTTTGGCTGCAGTGTATTTTTTACATACAGGTATAACAGAATAGCTTTAGTGTTGTTGTTTATTTAAACTTGAGTATGAACTTATACAAAATGCAGCAAGATATTAAAAAACAGTTTTATTGATTAAAAAACACACTATATCGGATTCATATCGGTATCGGCAGATATCCAAATTTATGATATCGGTATCGGACATAAAAAAGTGGTATCGTGCCATCTCTAAAACCTTTGTTATGATTGTGATTTACAGATATTTCCATATAATGTGCTAATTACTCGACACGTATTAGTCTGATTTTGAGGTAAACAATAACCTGAAGAAACTAAGGATAAAGGAAGAGAGCAGCAGGATGTGTACGAGCTCAGACTTGATGAAACTCGTTTGATTTGTGGTCATAACGTTTTAATTCATGACCGCCGAAGTTTGAGCTGGCGTGTGTGAACAAACGAGGCACCGCTGGGATAAACAGTCCACAGGCCGATCTCAGTTTTCTAAGAATGAAACGTTTTTACAAAGAAAAGTTCTGATGTTTCGTACACGTGAGCTCCACCACCGAAAACTACTTCCTGTTCTAGTCATGCAGGTTCCTGCACAGCCAGGTTGGCCTGTTAAAGAAAATAGAAGAATTCTGCACAGAAACAGTGAAATGATTTGGTTTTATTGGATGTCTGTGTCGAGTTATCTGTGTGTTTGAGGGCTCTCATGTTGCCAGCGTGACACGTTTAAATGGTGAATCATGTCCGGCCAGTGTTCTCCGTTTGCGAGCTCAGATTCTGGGATGTTTTCGTACTTTCTGTCCTCGACACGTCGAGTTTGGGGAGTGTGGGAACCCGTCCCGCTCCCGCTCTCCCAGGCTGCTCTGCAGTCGCAGCGAGGTGTCGATGAGGGTTTAACGGCCTCTTCCTCGCCTCCGCACTGAGAGCTCTGCGCTGACATCACTTCACCCCCACATGAGAGCATGTGCACTCCTCTAATTAGCCATTTTCACCACTCTGTAAAACGAAAGAGGTTCACCAGACGAGGTTCATGCACATCCATCCTTATCCCACACTTCTGCCCATCAGAATAACATTAAAATCATTAATTGCTTTGTTTTGTTTTGTTTTTTATTAACTGATTAAACCTTAAAGGTGAGGACGGTTATTTATTTACCATCCCTGGAAAATCTTTCAAAGGTGGATACAAGTCGGTCCGCACACTCAAGTTGGAGGTTTTATTGTCTCATACAGATCAGTAATAAATTCCCATGAAGAGCCGACACTTTTTTACTTCACTTCCTTTTTTACTTCACAATAAAGTCTCGTGTCTCTAATCCCAGAGTTTTTATTTCCAGAATAAACTCCTAAAAGTCTTAAAGTGAGCAAAGTCCAACAGAGTCAGTGACACGTACCTGTGGCCCAGTGTAGTACGTGCAGTGTTGCTGCATGTCCACCAGGGGGAGGCCTTCATCACAGTTCTGGCTTCAGATCTCTCTCTTTCAGCCTCCTCTCTTTCACTTCCTTCATCATCTTATCTTATATTTCTGTTTTATCTCTAAAAAGATTTTCTTAGTCCTTCTTAAAAGTTCAATTTTGAATTGAACTTTTAAAAACAAATCTTTGTGTAGTTTTTACGCCCAGAAAAAGTCATGAAGCTGAGATGAATCATACAAGTCATGTCCCAGATAAGGAATTATACATTATACCTGTGATACTTGATAGATTTTTATGGTTTTGCTTTATTTATTTATTTTATTTTTACCTCTGTTTTATTATGTCCCGATACATAAATGCCATTTTATTCAGACTTTATTGAGCTTTTTTGCTGTGTTGTTTTATTTTTCTGAGCTTTTTTTTAATTTAAGCTCTGTTTTGGTTTATAAGTAAGTCTCATTTGAATTCTTGCCTGTTACAGCTAAAGATTAGCTGATCAATACCTGTCTCACCCGAGTCTGTGTCATGAGAATAATAATAATCAGAGGCTACATCCCTTCAGCTTTTATTTTCTGCAGTGTATCAGCACAGCTATGAGTAAGCAGACAGATGTGGAGCTGCGTGTTTACTGTGCCCTCACAGCTCTGATGAGCAGCAGATTTTTAACCTCCTCTCCTTTCTGCTCCTCACAGATTCCAGATGAGTTCGACAAAGGTGAGTGTGAACTTTTTATTGACTCTGAGTTTTTTGAGGCGCCGTCTCAGCTCGAACTCACATCTAAACTGATCTTAAACTGTGTTTACTGCTCACAGCTGAGGCGCTCTCTGCGGAGCGTTCTCTGGTTCCTGTTTGTGTGAATGATTGATCACTCAGTGCCAACTGTTCTCACTCTGTTTGTTCCAATCATCCATATGCCCATATCCCATCATGCATCCCCCCCCCCGAACTGCCTGTCAGCACAAATGCGTTTCCATCCAGCGAGACAGACTACACCTCATCTCCTCCATAACTCGCTGCCTCTTAAGAAAATGACAGACTAACTGGACTAATGCTAAAAATAGCATTAGTTCCCCCCCACCCATCCCACACACACACACACACACACACACACACACACACGCACACACGCACACACACGCACACTCTGTGGGCCAGAGGCTGAAGGTGTGTCATTAGCTGAGGTGCAGTTCTGTGCAGCAGTAGGTTTACATGCACTCACCTACAGATGACTAGTAGCAGGCTGGACCGCGTTTAGTTTTCAGAGCTGGCGGGGGCGTGGTCGGCCACAGCAACGGGCTGAAAGGTTTAAATAAAGCTCAGCAGGTATTCAGGGGTCTCAAAGTGTGCCTGGAAAAGTTTCTGTCTTCTGCTGCTCTAGCTCATCTGCTCAAGCTGAGATGCTCGTCTGCATACTTCTTCATGCATGTCAATCGTTATTGATTTGATTTTATTGTTGAGTCGTGCAGAAAACTGCATGCCCCGCCCAAACAGGTTCACAAGATGTTTATAACGATAAAACTGAAGCAGCACCTTAATTTAAAGATGAAGTGATAAAGAAATAATCTCGCCTGACGTGTTTTCCAAGCTTTAGAAGCAAAGAAGACAAAGTTCATCTCATGACACATACTTATAAATGATTAATTGGGTTACACACGTGGTTCATGTAAATTAAATTCCCACTTTGTTGTTCATAAATGAATGGAGAGTGAATCCCAGAGCTGCATCATTTCTTCATGCAGGAGGAAGAACATGATGTAAACAGAGTAAATCTTCATTCTTCCGGCCTTTCTGCTCTTCACATTGATCTGCTCTCTTTCTTAAAAACCTATTCTGATTGCTTATTAAACCTAATAATCAGCTGATCAATATCTCTTCCTCCCGGGGGTCCAATCTGCCTCCTCTTCTTCTCCTCCTCCTCTCCTCCAGTCCTCTCTTTCCAGCCTGAATCGCTCCCTAAGGTCCACTTTGTCCTCTTCTGGCTGCAAACCTCCGTCTCCCCTCCCTCTGTGGGTGACGCCTTCACCCCCTCTCTGCCCGTCCGTCTCCATCTGCAGTCGGCAGCTCGCGATGTCGAGGCTGGAACCGGTCGGGAGAGAGGGAGGATGTGAGGATTGATCGATTGATTGATGAACAGAAGGACGAGGAAACAGTTGGGCTGAAGCTCAGGGACACTGAGTATTGATGAGTGGATTAGATCCGGGCTGATGTGACGCTCACAGCTGTCCACCACACACTCATTTACAGTATGGACGGCTCACCAGGTCACAGTTTTATCCTCTTAAACCAGCAGTTTGACTTTTAAACTGTTTTTATACACAAAACGTTTGTTTTTAATTCAAAGTTCTGTGCAGAACAGAAAGTTTTGTAGAGCGATAATAAATAATAATTTTCCCTCCTTGTGCTCGGACCGGCGTGTCAGCTTTATATGAAGAGGTTAGTCTGCACGATTAAAGCACAAATCATTGTCAGATTTGTTTTTGATATTGTATCTATAGTGGGAAAAAAATAGTAACTAAAGCTTAAATTAAAAGTTGTCTGTTTTATTTAAACAGACAAATTAAAACCTTTTACAAGCGTGAACGACAGCACTACAGTCCTGCGTTGCATAAATTAGCAGCACAGATGCATCTAAATCCACATCCATACACCAGTTAATACAAACTAATAAAATAAAACAGAAGTCTGCAGGTTTCAAAGCTCAGACACTCGGTTTCAGTTTCAGCGCTGCCGTCGCCGTGTGAAACAAACCCGCGGCAGATGGAAGCGGACAAAAACTGATTTGCGTCACATTTAAACTGTGCAAGGAAGGACTTTTATTGGTATTTTAATTATGAAATACTGACTAAGGAAAAAAAACGCTTGTTGGTGTTTGCAGCCAGTTTGCTTCGTGAGTAGAAATCACTGCTGGCGCTCACGCTGTCTGACAGCAGACCATCCATCGAACGCTGACGATGCTGAAGAAGTGGAAGAAGAGCCGACCTTCATCATTAGTTCCCACATGTGGTCTGAGGGGCTCTAAATGGAGAAGAAATGTCAGAATGGTGACGAGTGGTGGATGTGCTGCACGTTTGTGTTTGTGGGTCAGGTTGTTATGAGTGAATCATGAAGAGCGTGCTCAAAGGTCAACTTTATGTGAGCACGTTTAAGAAGCATGGCAGCTTTACTCCTTCCTGCCTCGCCGTCATTGGAAGGATCGCGTGATCATCACATCACTGAATGATTATTGAATCATGATGATTTTCAGTGATTTCCTGCTTACTCAGCTCTAAATGCCCCCCTGCACATAATGACAGCCAATCATGACCTGCGGGAATGAGCTTAGGGAGCCTCCTAAAAGTTCACCACCCCTCAGGGAGAGGCTCCTCCACCTCTTTCATCCTCCTCAGTCCTCACCTCCTTTTTATATTCTACCTTCCTCCTCCTCTTCCTCCTTGGAGAGCAGCAGAAGGTGAGCGGGGCGATGGATGTGCAAATGGGACTTCTGGGACACGTTTGGCTGCAGAATCTGTTCATGTGCCAAGTGGCGGCATTTGTGTCCACGATGCTGAGCAGTGTTGGATACCATAGCAACCAGCATGTGACACCGCCTCACTCACAAAGTTTCACCTTCAGAGCTACAGACGAGACTAGGAGATGGTCCCAGTGTCACATTTAGGTGAAAAGGGGACCTCTCACATTCTCGATCTGAGCTGCCACCTGTCCCGCACACTGATATGAGCCTTCAACATTTACCCAGAATGCACTTCATATTCACATTGCTTCATATCGTGACGCACATTGACGGCGCTTTAATGTCTCCTGTTGATACGTTGGTGGATCTGTGTGGCGCTAAAAGCCTAAAACTCATCTTTCTGTCCACGCCGAGCCCTCCGTGGTGTTTGAACCTGACACGTTCGTACTGCATCCTGCTGCCAGAGCATTAATAACCCCTCGCAGTGGCCCCCGGGGGCCTCGGACGAACACATTAAAGAGACCGCGGCGTGCCATCATTTGTCACCCGGAGAGAAAACAAACGATTGATATCCGAGGAAGAGGAGGAGGTGGCGTTGTGCAGCAGATGCCCGGCCTCACCGTGGCTTTTGTTTAAGGCCAGAGACCTCCATCACTTCACACACCTCCCTCTTTAACTCTTTCTTCATCCCCTTACCCCTCTGTCTCTCTCTCTTTGTCGTCTTCCTCATACCTCCTCCTCCTCCACCTTTTTATTTCCCCCCTTCTTCCTTAGTTTTCCTCTTCCTGTCTGATTTCATGCAGCTCTTCCCCCTTTTTTTTTTTCTTCCTCTTTTCCTGTCATCGCCTGTGTGTCATGATAAAAAAACACTTCAGCAGCAGCTTCAGAAACAGTAAAAACTTACTGAGCTTCTCTCTGCTCTTAACACTCAGATTCAGATTGATTTCTCTGCTCTCGGATCTTTGTGAGGTCATAGAGACAGGGTCATCTAAGGTGGTGCTAAAACAGCTTGTTTCAGAGCTGGAAACAGTGGTCATGTTTGGAGTATGTTGCACGTTTCCAACTCATAAACAATAAAAGAAAAGTCAACAAAGGGAAAATCTTCTCGTTTAGGAAGCGAAACCAGTCACGTTGAGTACTCGTTAGATTTGAAGTCTTCGGTTTGTCTTTGGCTGCATTTTGACAACTGAAACAAATTCCAGTGTAATCCAGTAAAATGTGGTTAACATCCCAGTGTTGCCTCAAACACGCCTTCCTCCTCTCAGTCGTAGAAACTGTCAGAAAGACAGATTCCTCCCCCATCACCACCTCCATCACCTCTCCTCTGCTCCATTAACATGATAAAAGCCCAGATTAATCCTCTCCCCTCTATGGAGGATACACACTGGCGTCCTAGATTTCTCTCTCTCTCTCACACTCACACACACTCACACACACACACACACACACACACACACACACACACACACTCTCACACTTTTCCTGGTGTGTTTGGTGGGGCTCCCAGGGGAGAGGTTACTCAGCAGCCACGCTTTACACCCCACGCCGCCTGCACGCGTAAACATCCTCTTCTTCAGCCCTGAGGATATTATCGCTCCTCTTTTATTTCATTACTCTCACACCATCTGTTTGCTAGGACCCCACAGCCTGTATGTAAAAGATGGACATAGCTTCTCTGACATCACACATTACTTTTTTGTTGTTGTTGTTTTTCCTGTGTGTGATCTAGCTGTAGTCACCAATAATCTGAACACTCACGTTTCTGCAGATAATCACGCTGAGCAGGAAAAACCTCGCTTTTAGTTATTTCTGGGCTTCTTTAGGATCTTAATGCAGGTGTTTTGGTCTCATTTTCTGTTTTTGAGGTAATTTATTGTGTTTTGTGGTTGTTTTGTATGGACTTTGAGGTAATTTTGTGTATATTTGTTGGCATTTTGTCGTCTTTTATGTCCGTAAATGTCGATGCGTATATGAGTATACATCAAAAAACAAACCAGATTTAAATGTGGTCAGTCTCCCCTGCATGGTCATCTCCTTGTTCACCTCTGCACAGCTTCAATTCAGTTTTATTTACACAGCGCCAAATCACAACAACAGTCGCCTCATGGTGCTTTATGTTGTAAGGCAGACCCTACAATAATACATACACAGAAAAACCCAACAATCATATGACCCCCTATGAGCAAGCACTTTGGCGACAGTGGGAAGGAAAAACTCCCTTTTAACAGGAAGAAACCTCCGGCAGAACCAGGCTCAGGGAGGGGCGGGGCCATCTGCTGCGACCGGTTGGGGTGAGAGAAGGAAGACAGGATAAAGACATGCTGTGGAAGAGAGCTTCACGCGGTGCAGCTGTTTTTAAGTTGGTGTGTCTGCGATTTTAAAACATCCAAATAAAATCTCAGAATTTCACTGTTCAGCAGCCATATTGTTGGTGAATTAGTAATGATTGGATACAGTTAGTATTAGAGTATTTTATTATTTAGATAAAAGCAAACATTAAAGAATTACCAACATATACACAGACAAAGGTACAGGGGATCTAACCAGAACAAACTGAGCTAGCTTGATTGTTAAAATGAAGCACTGATGGAAGAAGGAAGTCTTTTCCAAAGTTTTGCTGATCCAACCTCAAAATGTGGATATAAAAGGACGTGGTGGATTAGATGATCGGCGAGGCAGACTGCTGGAATAAAATCAGGGGAGATGTGAGATATAGGCAGGAACCATGTAGGGTGTTGCACATAATTAATAAATGTTCAAATAAATACCAGATTTCACTGGAAGCCAATTAAGGAAGCAAGAATATGAGAGACGGCCCAGCTGAGGAAGACTGTGTGGTCCAAACGGTGAAAAGTGTTGAACAGTAATCAACAGTAATCTAGACGGGACAGGATTACTAAAGTTCTTAAATGACAGTAAAGGTTTTGTTTGAGCTCAGACGGTGGTCAAAGTCGGGCCAAGATGAGCCGTGATGTCCGCGCTAACATAAATGTGAATGACTTGTAGGGAAACGTCGGCTTCTCTGCTGCTGTTGGGGCCTGAACGCTGTAAATCAGGCTGTAAATACCTTTATTTCTGCTGTAAAGTTTTAATGAGGACTGACTCACTGATGGAGCTCGAGTGCAGTGATCCAGTTCTCCACAGGGTCTTTTATTTTGAAAACTGCCTGGATCCTCTAAGCTTGCTGGGTTGGCCTTCCCGTCCTCTTTTAAAAGATCTGTTGTTATTTTTAATAACACAAAGCAGATCGGTGCAGTGGGAATGAAGGCCTCGTCTTCACAGGGCGATGTGGCTGAGGGATGGTGGAACACGATAAGGAATCTGAGGTGGCTCCATCTTTGTTGTCCGTGTTCTGATGGATGGATGCTTGACCTTCTAATTTGGAGTCATGCACGCTCTCCTTTGCTCTGCCCCTCTCTAATTATTAACCATATATACATGTACATATTTCCACACCCTGTGTGTGTCCACCTCCTCAGCGTGTCATCACATCAGGCAGATGGCTCCCTCGCTTCTTGCAATGAACTCTGGGGGACTGAGTCCCTCGGGAGCACAGCGTGCGACTCTCAGTGCTTGTGTTTAGAGAGAGATGAAGGATAGAGAGGTGTGCAGTAATGAGCCCACTGCCCCATGGGAAATAGAGTCATTGTTATTTAGTAGTCATTAGCACGAAGACTCGGCATCGTCTCCCCCGATCACCACGCTGTTAAAAACCAATCAGCTCAGCTTTGGGTCTCATTCTGACCAATCAGATCTCCTCCTGCTTCTCCAGTATTCATTGAAGCTAAAAGTGAATTTAAAATAAACACATTCAATGCTCCAGCTTATCTCACGGAAATGTATGAAGAAAATCATGGATGCTGTGTGTTTTGCTGTTATTTACCAGGGTTCCCATGGGAACCTCGATAAATAAAAACGAGAAAAAGATTACAATAAAAAGATCTTAGAATGTCTCATTTCCCCCAAATTTCCTGCTGGTTTGTTTAAAACTGCTCACACAAATCACAGCCAACAAAATAGGTTTTTCCCTCCATGTTAAATGATTCTTTGCTTTTTGAGGAGATTACTTGAATATGTGATGTCTGCCGAGCTGTCAGAGACCTGCGGCTTCAGCGTCGGCTTGGCTTGGCTGGACGTCCAGCTCCACGCACAGTCGCTGAGATCTTATCAGCTGTTTGCATGCCCTCAGGGAGTTGTAGTTTCGGAAGCCATTAGAACTACAGCTGTGCTGACTTTCAGTCATCTGTCGGCTTTAAATGGGCTCTAAGCAGCTAACAGAGGAGTCCCGCCTCCTCTTTGATCATCTCTCTGCTCAGCTGCTCTTTCTTTGTGGAAGACACCTCAGCATTTACTGCACCGTCAGCCTCTGTCTCACAGTGAATTCACTTATTTAATTGAGCACTTTTCCCTTTTTTTTCAGACCCTCCAGTCATCCAACAGTTACGAAGAACCTACAAATACTTTAAGGACTACAGACAGGTGAGTCCCGTCAGTGTCAGTGCATGGAAACATTCAAACATCAAGATCTGATTAAAGTGAAGACCCAGCTTTAGTTCAGCCAGTTCAACTATTGCATTACCTGTTTAGGACTTTTATACGCTGCTCTCCATTTTTGGAGGCTCTCTGTGACCTCGTCTTTGTTTGTTTGTTGATGATGTCAGATGATCATCGAGCCAACGAGCCCAAAGCTGCTGCCCGACCCCCTGAAGGAGCCGTACTACCAGCCTCCTTACACGCTGGTGCTGGAGCTCACCGACGTCCTGCTGCACCCGGAGTGGTCGGTACGTCTGCTTCTCCGGGAGCTTTACAGCCTTTGTAGATTATAAACGGGGCACTTGGAAGCTGGAGGGTAACACTGCAGCAATCCCACTGAAACTGAACAGAACTAAAAACTTTTAAAGTTAAATTAGTCGAGTTTTTCCAACTTTCTTCAGAACATTATGAATGTGAGAAATCAGCAAACAGAAGATGCATGCTCTGTCAGCGCTGCAGAGGTATGAACTCGGAGCAAAGCAACAACTAAAGCAAACACATGCACACAGTTACCTGTTAAATATGTACTACGTTTAACCTGTGGCCTTTACAATCGGCTGATTACAGATACCCCTGATCCCAGCTCTTTATCTGTATAAAACGCACCTGTCCAGCATGGCTAAGACCAAAGAGCTCATCATAGACCTGCACAGCTGTGTTGGGCTACAAGACCATCAGTAAGAAGCTTGGTGGTGTGATTATTCAGACATGGGCATCAGTCACCCTCAGTCTGGAGAGCCAGCAGAAAGTTAGCGGCCATCCAGGTCTTTATGTCTTTAAGACATTCCTGCAGTTTAACTAACTGGTGTGTGTTACCTGGCTTCATGGACAGATAGAGCTGCGTGTCATCTGCATAGCAGTGAAAATGTATGTTATGTCTTCTGAAGTTTACTCAGAAACATCAACTGGAGATGAAGACTAATTAAATATCAATGGTACTGAGAGTAGCTGTAGATAATGTTTTCTGTGTGTTTGGGAGCTGACCCAGTCTCTATGGAGATGGGGGGATAACAGGAGGAGAGAAGCTGCAGAGAGGCCTGTAAGACTGCAACTCTGGATCGTCACGTTTTGGAGGGTTTAATAAATTTAGCCAGATTTCTAGAAAGGAGAGCTGCTCCAACCAAAACGGGATGGGTGCTGTCTCTAATGCTGATTCTAAATTGCCTATAGGTGTGAATGTGAGTGCGAATGGGTGTCTCGCTGTGTTAGCCCTGCGACAGACTGGCGACCTGTCCAAGATGTGCCCCGCCTCCCACCCTGAGACAGCTGGGATAGGCTCCACATCCACGTGACCCTGAATTAGATAAACAGAAGCGAATGGATGTTAATTGTTTGGCCAAATAGTGTCTCAGGAGATGAACTCCATCAGTCGTTTTAATCGCACGTGCAGGATTAAAAACATCTTCTCCTTTTGACAAGTGGCCGATCGCCAACAAAGAAACGAGAGTTTGCGGTGCCGGTTAGAGCTTTGGTACGTAGCTTCACCTGGTGTTTTTTAGAGCGCTGCTGTGAGCTTGTGTTTGGCCTCTTATTGTCCTCGTTCCCTTAAACTTGAAGCACACAAAGAGCCACAGTGAACTCCTCAAGACTGAATAATCCTGAAATGATCCTTTAACAAACAGCTTACAGTTAAGGAGAGACAGGTGGAGGATGTTCTGGAGGCGTGTCCCACCACCTGTCCCCTCGTCTCAGTGCCTGCTCCTTTTCACTCGTGTAAAACAGGCCTCTTACCTGACAGGTGCGCAGCAGCCGACACCTGCCGCCGGTTAAAGCAGGCAAACACACATTCACCTGCTGGACCGTGTCAGCCTTCCTTCCTGTTCCCCACACACACACACACACACACACACACACACACAGAGGTGATAATGGGACAAAGCTTGTTTTATCTGTTTAACTCAAAGCAACCTGAGCGATGAGGTCACGACCTCTGAGCGTGCCCAGACAGTTGCTGTCAGATCTCCTTCCTGCAGCTGTCGGTGCCTCGCACGTTCATACTTTTGTAAAACGATTCATGTAAACTTTATTAACGACTCTTTTCCGTGTTGTTGTATTCTTAACAATGTGTGATAAAACTTTATTGTGATAAACACAGAGAAACTCAGAAAGGGAAACTAAACTGCTCGCGTTCACCAAAGTGCAGAAAAAGCTGCAGGACTTTGATGCGTTTGTTCATGAATGCGAGCAGCAGCTGGAACCCTACTCTTTAATCCAGATGTGTTTAAACAGCTGCTCTTTCTCTCTCCAGTTGGCAACGGGTTGGCGCTTTAAGAAACGTCCGGGCATCGATTACCTGTTCCAGCAGGTGGCGCCGCTCTACGAGATCGTCATCTTCACCGCAGAGACTGGCATGGTGAGCCGTTTCAGCAGCTGCTCATAGAGACAGCTTACAGTTCGCTCTCCTGCTGCTCCCACACGGGCCGTCAGGTCGGCCCTCTTTAATGGGATCGTACCACTTTGAACTTCTTACGTGGGGGGAGGGGGCGTAT
Source organism: Oreochromis niloticus (assembly GCF_001858045.2). Classification (NCBI taxonomy): domain Eukaryota; kingdom Metazoa; phylum Chordata; class Actinopteri; order Cichliformes; family Cichlidae; genus Oreochromis; species Oreochromis niloticus. Next base: position 37,509,678 of record NC_031979.2, read on the forward strand.
ATCTGTCTTATTTACTAATCTGAGGCGTGACGACACATTAAATCAGGTCTTTGCGTCCACGCTTTTTGTTTCCTCTCGTGTGCAGACGGCGTATCCTCTGATCGACAGCATCGACCCTCAGGGTTTCGTCATGTACCGTCTCTTTAGAGACGCAACACGTTACGTGGAGGGACATCATATCAAGGTAGGACTGTGTGTGTGTGTGTGTGTGTGTGTGTGTGTGTGTACTGCTGAGGTGTTCCTCTGTGTGGACACGCAGTGACTGTTGACACAAACACTGAGATAAAAAGTGTTCATATTAGAAACGTGTTATATCAGCCTGACATGACAGAAATATTGACTGATTTCAGGATTTAAAGGACACAATAACATATATTTAAAGGTGCTTTAGATCAACAAACCTTTGCTCTTGAATATTCTCATGTTTCACATCAGTTTGAATTTGTACTGTGGCTCAAAAAATCCTTTTTTTTAATTTTTTACACATTTAATAATAAAAAGTTTTAAAGTCTTAGATTCAGTTTGTTGGAAATAAAAAGTCTTCAGCTTGTGTTAGATAACTTTATTCGTGTGTTAAACGATTTTTAGCGCTGATTTCTGGATTGATGTAAATGAGACCCCGCCCCCTCTGCCAAGGGTGGCGTGATGAATTTAACTAAAATCATCCCAAAGCATCTCGTTCACTTCTTAAGTCGACTGTTAACAGTGCAGCACGTACAACTAACATAATCTGACTTTGTTCATTTTGTCTTTCTTCATTAACACACTGAGGTGTCCGTACACACTCACTGTGTGGGTTATGGTTAGTCGACTGGTTCTTATATAGAGCTGCTCTGCTCGAGGTGATGAGATCAGGGTGGTGTGGTCATTTAGTTTCTGATCCTCGTGACCTGCAGCAGTGAAACATACACAACAGAACAAAACACACCGATGATGCCTCCTGTCGGGGTAAACACCGTCCGTACCTCAGCACACAGTTTCTACCTGAAGTCAAACGTCAGACCGAATGAAGTGTTTTAAAAGGTTTTTAAGCCCAGTTTTATTGTTATGAAACTGGATTTAATTGAATTGGTTTTTGCTCTGTGTAATAAAACAGTCCTCTTGTCTCTGCTCAGAGACGGGGGTCTGAAACTGAAATGAGTCGTGGGCCACTGTTGGCACTGTCGTCTCATTGGAGGACACTTTAGTGTTCGAGTAGTACAAAAACAAACAAGAAAACTCCCACAAATATTTCTGAAAATGTAGCCGTTTGTTTGTTTGTTTTATAAATTTCAAATATAACAAAACAAAACTGCAAACGTGAACACATTTTTCCTCCCTCTTAACTGAAGCCTTTCATTGAACTATCAAACAAACACTGGTCCTCTCTCTGTCACACACGTAGCAGCACGGCTGCTCTCATTGTGTTCGTATTTAACACAATCCAAACACAAACATCAGTGTGTGACTCTCTCACTGAGCTAACACAGCCTCAGCAGGTTTGTGCTTCCTGCTCATATCACCTTCATATTCAGTCATATAAAGAACTTATTTCAACATTGCACTCAACAACAAACAAATCCTCCCGAACACAAAAAGTCACTTCAAGGCACAAACTGCATTATATTTCTGCATGTCAATATACGAGCCCGGCGGCCATATTTCTGATAAATCCAAGCATGAAGTTCACAGTTAACAATATGTGTTCTCTGCCCACAACAAAGCAGCATTCGTGCTGCTCTATTTTGTACCATTTGCAGTTTCTTAATCTCCTCCATTGCACCACCAGACCAAACTAATCGATAATCTACTACTACTGCCTGATCCAAACTTTTACTTTCCAGCTACTTGAAGGTAAAATCCTGAGCAGGAAGTTTATTTGGTAACAAAAGAATGTTTAAGTTTCTAAACTTACAGCAGCTCGGCGGTGCCGCGTTACCCCCCGTGTCCTCTCCATGTTCGCCTTCTGCTGCACAAATTGATTTCTCCTCCTCCCCTCGCTCTGCCTCTCAGGCCTCATTAACCTTCTGCCTCCTTTCTCCCCTCTTCCTCTTATGTCACCTCCCTTTCACCCTCCCTCACCCCACTTTCTTCGTCGTCCTCCTCCTTCTGTCTCCCTCCAACTGCCATCTTTGTGCATTAAAGAGCAGGGTGGAGGCTGGAAGGAGCCGGTTTAACCTACTTCCCAGAGCAAAGACACACTTTACCAGCTCATCTCCATAATGCCAAGACAGGCTGAATGCAACAGATGCTGAGAGAGAGTTAAAGTGCTGCATATGGCAACAAGAGAAAGTTATTAAGTCCCTGTGAAATTAAAACAGTTGTTTAATGATGCCTGTGGCTGTGCTTTTAGCAGCCGTGGACGATTATAATCCAACAAACACCATCAGGCTTAGAACAGACATCACTTTCTCACTCGCACAGAGTCACAATCTGAAGTCTGTTTTCTTTTCTGTAACTGGAGAAAACTTCAAAAATTGCATTTTGTGTAATTTTCCGGTTTTGGTACAATGTTTTTTCCAAGGGTTGTATCCCTGCGTGGGATCACTGGAACACGGACACAGGAAGCGACGAGTCCCTCAGATTTATGGATGCTCTTTCCTTGGTCAGTCGGATTGTGAGGTTTCTTCCTGTTAAAAGGGAGTTTTTTCTTCCCACTGTTGCCAAGTGCTTGCTCCACAGGGATCATCTGACTGTTGGGGTTTTCTCTGTATTATTAAGGACTCTTTACCTTATAATAACGAGCACCTTGGCAGTTCTGTTGTTGTGATTCGGTGCTTTTTAAATAAAACGTAAAAATGTAATTATATTTGTGCATCATCTGCATTAGTTATTATTTTAGCTTTTTTTTCTTATTCCACACCTAAAAATGAGCAAAGCTGCTCTGCTTGGATGCTTGACCACTGAGTTGGAAAAACAATGGCTGTCTTTTTATTTCACAGAGTATAATCTGGGTTTGTGACGAACGTTCGGTCTAATGAGGCATACTGATCCTGTTCTACCAGCTGTTTTATTCTCCACTGTCTGATATTCCTTCAGGAATATTAAACTAACACCACAATGAGATAAATTACCTCAGCGTTAACCCTTCCTCTGCCTATTGTTGGCTGGCCTGCATCCGAGCATCGGCTGCTGGCCTGAAGTGGATCAGACGTCTTATTGTTTGTTGGCTGCTGCCGGGATAAGAAGCACAACCGTTGGATTAACTTAGTTATTTTTAAATCATTCATTTTAAGCTTGATGTTTAGTTTATATATGCAAAACCCCAAATCAGGAGGTCGGCAGACACTAAAACACACTGTGAAGTGATCCCTGCTCTTGTATTGGTGCACGTACATGTGCACTCTTCTCACTCTAAAAATGACCTTAATCTGTTATAACAAACTCAGAATACATTTAACATTAATCTAAAGTACATTTCACTCATTAACTCACAAAATATCCCAATGAAACCACCTGGGTCTCCTCAGAGCTGCTCAGAATACTATTTTTAAACACACAGTTAAATAATAAACTTAAGACTTGGATTTCAAGGATATTTTGTTGTTTCAATAAATATTTAATCAGCCAGTCACATGTAGAGCATATAACCACGCCCAGGAAGACCTGCTGAAGTTCAGACTGAGCCCCAGAATGGAAAAGAAATGTGACTTTGACCATGGGATGGTGCAGAAACTGCTACTGGTAATCTGCTGGGATTTTCCCACCAACCATCTGAGTTTACAGAAAACGGTCCAAAAAAGATCCAAATCGAAAATGTCCTATGAGCAGGAGTTCTCTGCGAGAAAATGACTTGTTGATACCAGAGGTCAGAGGAGAATGGACAGACTGCAATGGGTGTCACTCCTGTCAGCTACGAACTGGAAACTGAGACTACAGCTCACACCGACTCACCAAAACTGGGCAGCAGAAGACTGGAAACACATTTCCTGGTCAGAGTTTGGCTAAACATCATGAAAGCATGGATCCATCCTGCCTTTGTCACCAGTTCAGGCTGCTGGTGTGATGGTGTGGGGGATATTTCCCTGGTGAGCATCGTTCGAACTCCACAGCCTGAGTGGCTGCAGGATAAATCACCACGATACAAACTCAGATCATCTCAAACTGGTTTCATGACCGTGAAGTTCACTCAAACATCCACAGTCACCAGATCTTAACCTAATAGAGTATTTTTTTATGATGTCGTGGAATGGGGGGGTCATAGACGTGCAGCAGCTGTGTGACCCTGTTGTGTCGAGGAAAGTTTCCAGCACCTTGTTGAATCTGAGACATGAAGAATTAAAACAGCTCTGAAGGAAAAAGAAGGTTCAACCCGGTACTAGCAAAGTGTGCCTAAAGTATTGACTGCATGCTGGGCCATCAATAGCAAGACGAGCGGCTCCTCAGCCTGATGCATGTGGCATCTACTGCAGTGCTCCAAGACATCAAGGGGAGAAGATGTTGGAGAGGAGGAGCCGCCCAGCTCGAAATGACCCAAATAAATGTTTTAGTCTTTTTCAAGACCATGCAGTGGGCGGAGTCAGCCTCAGATATGATTGGGATAAGTAGTGCTGTCGGCTTACAGTACAGTAACTGTATTCGTGAGTGTGTGCACCATTTCTTAGCACTTGCCCGACTCTGTAAAAATGCTGCTGCCCAATTTGCAGAGAACATGAGCCGAGAGTCTCGCAGGAGGGGGTCACGCTGGTGTTTGTGAGCTTCTGTGACGGCTCCGGCAAAGTTTCCTCTGCTGGATGCTGCACAGCAGTAGATGTCATTTCTATTTCTAATCTCCCAACGGAGAGGGCAGCCACAGATGGCGCCTGCCAATAACATCGCACGGCAGATTTGATGAGAGGAATTTTCATACAAAGACTGAGAAGTGCGGTGCTGGGGAAGTTGTCGGGGCGCGACCTTTCATTGATGTAACTCTGTGTGTAAATGACTGCAGGCCCAGAGAGTTAACCCCCAACCTGGAGCAAACTCCTGCTTTAGTCCCCTCCAGCTGCCGTTCTAGAGTGAAGCCAATGTTTCACAGTTTGAATCAAAACGTATTTAGAAAATTCAACATGACAGGCTTCACAGACAGCTTTTATTGGTCACATGGCATCATAAGAGCTCTACTTAAGCTCAGAGACCATCGTTGTCAGATGTCCACGCCATGTTGCTCTATTGCATCTTCTCTACATCACTTACATTCACAGGCATTATTCATTTACCTGAGACGAAGACGAAATGCACAAACAATATGTGGAAGAGGGAAAGCAGCAGCCAGGTGCTGACTATCAAATGTGCTGATCATCTGAAAGCTTGAGCTTCCCTATAAGAGCAGAGCTTTGGGCAGTTTGCAGGTCTGCAATCAGCAGTGATCTTAGAGAAGCATCTGCTGGGGAGGGCTACAAGGCCATTTCCTTAACTGAGGTTTACAAAGGCTGAATAAACCAGAAGACTTCTGAAACAGCATCCTTCAAACAGATGAGACCAACGTGGAGAAGTTTGTCCTCAACTGCAGAGATCCAAACTCAGCACAAACGTCTCGTACCAACAGTCAGCACGGTGGACGAGGGATGACGATTTAGGTACGATTTAGGCACCTTGCAGTCGCTGAGTGGAGCCATGCAGCAAATCGTCAACAGAATGGCTGAAAAAGAAAAAGTCCAGACTGGTCACCCTGCTGACACCTTCAGAGAGCTGCGTTTAGATCCTTCCTTCAAACCTCAATGAACTGAAGCAATGCTGGAAAGCAGAGTGGCCAGAATTCCTCCACAATGGCATAAAAGACTGAGAAGGTCCGATTCAGTGGCAGCTTGATTCCTTCACACAAACACAACGTTAAAGAGAACGGTGGCCTTTATTCATCAGCTGTGAGGACGTGGATGATGGTTGGGCCACAGACAGTGTCCCTCTCCATCTGTCTCTCTCACACACACACACACACACACACACACACAGAGCAGCTGGGGCTAGCAAGTGTTACCTTAAGGGTCATTAAGGTAATCAAGTCTCTTATTTGATTAGGCATGAAAGATCACCAGCGTCCCTCAACTTTAGTCGGGGTGCAGTGATGGAGGAGGCGTTTATCTCATCACTCATCTAATTAGTGATTTTATCTGCGGCAGGAGAGTAAAAGTGTGTGTGTGTGTGTGTGTGTGTGTGTGTGTGTGTCTTTTTCAGGACGTCTCGTGTCTGAACCGCGACAGCAGTAAGGTCATCGTGGTGGACTGTAAGCGGGAGGCGTTCAGCCTGCAGCCTTTCAACGGCCTGGCTCTGAAGAAATGGGACGGAAACTCTGAGGACCGAACGCTCTACGACCTCGCCAACTTCCTCAAGAGTAAGACGCACGGCGAGGCGTTCGGGGACCGTCCTGTCATCCAACCGCTGCTTAATTTCATTTGTTTTTGTAGTTGACTTCTGCTTCTTGTATTCATCAGTGCATCCCTCTCCTGTCACTATGCTCGTATTTGATTGGTTGACCTTCCCGTGTTTCCTGTCTGTTGTTTCACCTCCTCTGTCTCCTCCTCTCTGTCAGCCATCGCTATGAGCGGCGTGGACGACGTGCGTTCGGTGTTGGAGAACTATGCGCTGGAGGAAGACCCCATCGAGGCCTTCAAGCGCCGACAGGCTCAGCTGGCACAGGTAGGAGGAGAAATCAAACGCACCTGTCACATGTTTCACCAGGAACAGCTTTGACTCTGTTTTCTCCGCCCGTCAGGAGGAGGAGCAGCGTCTGTCCGAGCTCTCCCAGCAGAAGAAACAGGGACTCTCAATCGGCTCCATCGCCTCACGGTTTTGGCGCTCCAAGCAGCAGTGAGCCCCGCCCCCTCCCCTGCTCGCTTTCAACCCATCACTTGTCCAAGGTGAGGTGAGGGAGAGGAGGGGACAGACCCGTGTGCTGCAGGTGAGCGGTCTCCGCCCTCACGGACGTCTCAGTGGGCGGGGCTGTTGCGCGGGAACGGAGCGAGGACGTTGACTGGCCCTGCACTTCCTGGTTTTTGTGGAGGCGGGACCTCATCTTTGTGTCACCTGATGGATTTTTAAGCTGCTGATGGAGAGGATCCAGGTCGGTCTGAACTCTGGTTGCTGGTGGTTGGAGGCTGATCGGGGCCAGCGCTGCCATCGCCACTCCAGCTCCAGTCGCCGCGCCGCTCACAGGATCTGACCTGAGATCAGCTGTCATCTGCCACACTTTGAGAATGTGTATTTTATTTTCTATTCCTGTGTGTGTGTGTGTGTCTCAGACTGCTGTTGGAGGCGAACGTCACGTCATGAATATTGTTTATAATGATACAAATAAACAATAAGTAGCATTTATGAGAGTTTGGTGAATATGTCAGCACGCCGAGCAGCGTCTGCCGCCGTGGCGTGGACGGATGCGCGTCCAGGACCGGAACAGCAGGTGAGGACAAGAGGGAAGAGGTCTTTCATTTACAGAGATTGAAGTCTGATGTTCTGTGTGTGTGAGCACATGCTGGTGTATGAGACTGGGACGTGACGTCTGAGGAAGAACAACAAACTGTTTCAGAAGCGACAGTGTTTGGCTCGGGGTGGTTCACCTGTTGTACCTGGTGTTGACCCGACCTTCCTGACTGAACGTGATCGATCCACAACGATCACCTCTACGTGACGAAGCTACCAAAGATGCAAAGATGGCCGAGCTACACCTAGTTCCTATGCTGTACACAGCTGTGCAGAAGTCTTAAGCCACCCCTCATTTCTCTCTATTTTGCTTCTAAGCAGTCCGACTTGTCATTTTTCAAAGAGGATCCTCCTCCAGCTTTCTGAAGATCCTTCAGTGTTCCCTCATTTACAGTCCAGTCCTTGTACCTGACCATTTTCAGACATTTTTCTTTGTTTCCATTTAACTCTGACCTCATTACCCAGGCCTTACAAAGGCTCCGACCATGTTGCATCTACACATAACAACTTGCCAAAGAATCAATTTTAAATTGTGTCTTCAGGCTCTTTGATGAAAGCAGCCTGTCACACAAACCGATGATTTGTTCTACTTTCTTCAGTTGAATCTGTGAAAAATGCTAAAGGTAATAGTTTGTCATAAAATGTCATTTTTGCACCAACAAGGTGATTCTGAAAGAACTATAATCAGGCGGATCTCGCCTGTGTCCTTAAAAAATTTGAGGAAACTGGACAAGTGGGAGACGAAAGAAGTGTTCAGCCTAAAAATCACGAGGCCTTCAGCTGAACCATCCAAACTACACAAGAACTGGGCTGAAAATCAGTGACAACAGGTCCGAGGGAGCAAGGAATCCAAATCTTTGGCGGTATGTACAGCGGCGGCCCAACAGTGAGGCCACAGTCGAGGCTGTTAAAACTGATAAATCTCAAACGTCACTGGCTGAAATTCAAACAAAGTACCATCAGACTGTGAATTTGATCCTTCTGGAAAGCCTGACACTGATCCCAACGCAGTGAAAGCACACAGTGGAGAACTCTGTCATGGACTGACCTCCTGGAGCTTAACATTACCGAAGCAGTGTGGGATCATCCCGGCAGAGCAGAACTGAAACAGAAGAGCTTTGAGTGTCCTTCAAGAAGCCTGGAGAGAGTTTTCAGCCTGTGCTGGAGAATAATGGTGTCCACTCAAATACTGACTTTCACCTGTTTCTGCCTCATAGAGACGTGTTTCTGTTTGCATGTTTCAATAAATTGTTGCACTTGGTTCTCATTTTCCTGCAGAATATAAAGATTAGAGGAGAGGCGTAAGACTTCTGCACAGCGCTGTACACGAGTCTGATGTTGGCTCGTTCTTGGCTTTAAACAGCAGCGTGTTTTACAAAGAGGACGATGTGCTGCATTTCTGGTTTACACCCATTTAGGAAAAAAGACTTTCAGTCAGATCTGCTGCAGATAAACCGATGACCGCTGCCCTCCGAGGCCTCTGATTTTTATTCTTTCTCCAGAGCAACGAGTCCAGAAATCATTCATCTCGATGTGCATGTTGATGTAAACTCACCATCGGTAATAAACCCAGAATAAATAAAACCGACCAACGTGATGATGTGTGTATTTTCCTGTTTTTGTTCGGTCTTTTTAAAGTGCAAATTGGTGGAATCTTTGGCGTTTCAGTCTCTATTCATCATTTTAGGTTTTATAGTTTTCCCTTCGCTGTTTACAAGCTTTAAATTTTCCCTCTTTTAATGAAATTCCACTGGTTCAGGGTGCTTCCCTCTAACAAATGCATCTGAAACATGCTGTTCTTGAGCGCGTTGGACAGAGGAGGACACGGCCGGGATGCTTTTGATCTTCTGGCTGTTCCTCCGGCTTCGCGGAAGCGTTTGTGCAGTTTTAAGAGAACATGTGCAGCGCTGCTGTATATGTTTAATGTACGGAAAAATGAGGCCGGCGCTGGGCCGAACATGAGAAATGTGCTTTCTGTTGGAGTTACAGCAGCAGCCCCGTCGTGCCCACAACCTGTAAATGTGTTTTTCTCTTCACAGCACGTTTATGTCCCGTGAAGGCACTGGGACAGTTACCACCTGTGAGATGCAGATGTCCCGCCGCAGTCAAAACATCGTTCAGGATATTTTTTAGCTTGGTGTTATTTGTGTGTTTCTATGTATTATACGTGTTAAATTATCACTGAAAAGCATGAATTGGTCCAGGCTATGTGCTGGGTAGGCTCAGGGTTATTTTTTGCATGTTTTCCTGGTGTTTACATCAGGCAGTGATGAAGCCCAGAACACTCCTGCATGAATAAATGTATAAATAGCATATTTGGAACACTCTGCCATTCAGATTCCAAATATTTGCCCCTCCTAACTGCTCATAAAGTGCAAATACACACCGAGTCCTGCCAAACTCAACTGAAAATATATTAGAGATAATAAATCCCTCTCATAAACTCTACTTTGGACTCTTAGCAAAGGGGAGGCGGCCGTCTTTAAATGAATTGAAGCAGTAACTTTCCACTTTCTTGCTGTTTATGCAGTGGGAGCTGTGGGCTGCTCGGGGTTTAAAGCAAACAGATTAAATAGAAGCTCAAACACAAACTAAAGCAGATCTTCATTTATCCGGAGTGGGTGATGAGCCCCCCACAGGGGGTTCCTGCTGGGATTTAAACCGAGATCCTGCCGTTTGCTGAGGATCGAGTGGTTTAAAAAGTCTGTTTTTACAGATTACAGGATTAAATTAGTAAACCACAGGCTGACTTCACAGAGCAAGGGCGGCTCATTTAATCATAGGTGGGCCCTGAAATCATAACATGTGCATAATAACACACAAAAAAGCTCCAGATTCTTTTATTTTGGTGTGAAATCGGTACGAGTGCATCCCGGAAAAGTTCACATTTAATGACCCGTCGGTTTATAATGAGCAGCAGAGAAAAATGAGTGTTTTTCTACATTTAGTCCAGTGTCATTAAAACGACCCGCCAGCACGGCTCCTCGGCTCAAACTCATCACGTTTTGATGCTCTGTCAGACTCATGACACAGATCCAGATCTCCTCCTGGATCCAGGAGCTTGTTTCAATTCTCAGTCCTGTCTGAGATTTAACTTCTCGCTGATGCAAACTGATGCACATAAAGCACGAATGCACGCTGTGCTCTTAAATGTAGCACCGACATTCATAAAAGAGCACAAAAGCATGATTTCATAACAACAGTAACAATCTGTTCTTCTGAAATGTTCTCAGTAAAAATGAAGCTTTGATTTTCGTCTCTGCGCACGTGATGTGAGGTCCACGATGACAACAAAAGGTTTGATGTAGTTTTCCATCTGTGCACCACCGCAGAGGATTTGAACTCAGAAACGATGTGACTGAAGTTCAAACTTCACAACCTCATTTGCAGAGACTTGCTGTGATTGGTTAACTGATTAGTGTTTGACAGACAGGTGAGGCTCCTGAACTTCCCGTTTCACACCAGAAATGGAAAGTTCATTTCCATTTTCCGTGTTAATGGGAAGCATCAGCACCGTCCCCCTCCTTCCATCTGCACATGATATTGTGAGAGTGCTCACCTACCTGCAAACAGCCAGTGAGGTGAGTGAGCGAGGGTGTGTGCACGAGTCCTTTTTAAGTTGTGGAGCTTCCACTTCAAACAGAAACCATCAGGTCCATAGTTTTTCTTTCACAGATCAATACAGCTGATCAGTTTGAGATCATTTCTGGTGACGTCATTCAGACCGTGAGATTAAACCTTTAATGAACTAAAAACGCTTCAGTTCTCCCAGATCATAAATCACAAAGATAAAAACGCACCCATAAAATCTAAAGACTCGTTCCTTCTGGAAAAGATCATCTTCCAAATGTCGGAAGTTTTCCTTTAAGTAAACAACAAATCTGTGACGGTCACCTGTTTATAAAAATCTTTCTGCAGCAGATGAGCAGAGCCTCAAAGACCTGAGAGATGATCATCTACTGCTCACTGAAGCAGTGGATGGGCGGCTGTCAGGAAGCTGTGCATAATGAAGGGAGACTGAAGGAAAGGCTGGAAGTATGAAAACGACAAGAACTGGGCTGAAGATCAGTGGAACGGGTCTGATGGAGAAATGGATCCACGTCACGGTCAGGAGTGAGGCTCAGCAGTCAGAGTCTGCAGCCGTCTGTGAACATGGTGGAGGCTCTGTCATGGTTTGGGCTGGATGTCAGGCCAATGGTGTTGGAGATCTTTGATAAAACTGATGGAATAACAAATACAGAAAGAACCATCAAATCATGGAAGGACCATCAGGAACCACCTGATTGATACCAGCTTCATTTTTCATCCCAAACACACTGCCATGATTCTGAGTCTCAGGCTTCCAGGAGTCAAACTTCCATAAGAAGTAAAAGTTCACATTTAATGATCACATATCTACAGACGTTCCAACAGTATCTCCACCCACGCTGTCATCGCCTCAGCAGGTGCTGTGCTGCGTTTTTCTGATAAGCTGAAAGTATTCAAGAGTTTACTGCATTTTTTACACTCTGCAAAAGCTCCAGTGGGCCAGACTGGACCCTGAGCTGCTCGTTTGATTCCCCGATCTGAGAAAGCTCACATAAGAGCGGAGATAAAGGACAGATAGACGAAGAAGAACGCACGATGTGGTTGAAATGTTCGCAAACACAAAGTCTGGCTTCGATTGCACTGATCTGAGCCGCGTGTTGTCTCGTTTCTGAGTGCAGGCTGGGAGGTTTGGGACCTAAATGTGCTTTCACTCAGACTTCCCGCAGCACAGTGTGGAGGTGTGAACCTGGGAACGCCGAGGCTGCCGCAGAGCTTTATGACTCCTCCATTTGCCTCATAGCAGCTCACGGCTGTTCAGCTGTCACACGCTAACAGAAGGCAGCAGACTGCAGCAGACTGCAGCTCCAAAAACACTAAACCAGCTCAGGTGTCGCATTTAGACTGAAACACACTTTACTTACACCGGGGGGGATAGCTTCAACATTTTATTATCAACATGACAAAGCTAAATATCTCATAAAGGTAAAATTCACGAGACAAGGGCTCAAGTAAATTATAAAAAGTAAAATAAAACAAAGGAGATAATAATGAAAATGACAGTTAAAAACAAAAAAACATGAGAAATATATAAATATTTAAAGTAAAAATATGAATACAATTAAAGTAAGGACGCATAAAAAAGAGGGAACTAATTATTAGAACTTACAAATAAATAAAAACCTAAAAAATAAAAATGCAATTTCAAAGTAAAAATCCGGAAAATTAAATGAAAATTTTGAGTCTAAAAAAAAGAAAAAAAAAGACACAATAAAAAAACTCTTTAAAAATATAAGAAAATATAAAAAATACTGAGTAAAAAACCTCTACAGTAGAATAAAATGTTTCAGAGACTAAATTATGAATTCCATAAATTCAGGAAAGTTAACTATAAAATTAGCTAAATGAACCTTTAAACAAATAAAAAATTAAACTTTGTTCATTCGAGTCATTGATGTACTGACGTGTGGGCGGGGCTAACAGTCCCTGATTCACAGGTGAGACTTCACCGTGCTCTGTCATTTACCTGCCTGCTCCTTCAGGACCCTCCAGGTCACGCCCCTCCTCCACCAGATGCAGAGCGTTTGTTTATCTGCGCATGTCTGCTCAGGTGTCAGAGTTGACGCCTCGCGGGGCTCCTCGCTCACTTTTGTGAACCCACCCAGCTGTTCACACCTGAGACTTTCCCACGGCCTGCCCCCCCTCAACACCTCCTTCCTCCTCCTCCTCCTCGCGGGCGGCACACGCCATGTGTCGTCTCACCTGAACAAAAGCTCGTGCCGCCTCTCGTCGGGCCATTTGGGCACGTGTTGGAGGACAAAAGGACGCGATGGAGGTGTGAAGCCTTTCAGGTCCTTCCGGCGGCAGTAAAACCTCCTCAGGAGGAGGAGGAGAGCTCGAGCACTGGGCCTCCCCTTCCTCACTGCAGAGACAC